>NC_066314.1:68848542-68873542 GCF_022539315.1 Serinus canaria
TCAAATAAATGTATCATTAAACTTCCTTTAAATGTTATATTTATGATGAAAAATTGACTACTATAGTTTTCACAGGATTTTTAAACATAAATACAGTAACAATTTTTGTCTCTTAAAAATGGCTGTTTGTAGACTGCAATCAAACATTGTGTAGGGGATGAGGATTTTGCTGGGTGAAAATTTTGTTAGGGCAATTTGCTTAGAATTTTGTTAAAAAATTTTTTGGTGGGATATTTTTGTTGTTGTTGCTCTTGGGATTTTGTTTGTTTGTGGGTTTGTGGTTTTTGTTGTTTTTTTCTTTAAAGAAAATTAAAATATTAAAGTTAAAAATGTTCAAAATTAACAGAATGTTTTAATATTAAAAATTAACAGAATTTAAATATTCTTTTCTTTTTTTATAAGACTGTTGTGTTTGGAAATGACTCTCTCACAGTTTAATACAACCCAGCATTCATAGTTTTAGCTAATTTTTAATTTCCAGGGGTTTTTAAAAGGTGAGGTTTGTTTCACCTCGTGTGCCTGCATCTCTCCTTTTTGCTGCATCCCAGGCATTGTGCAAAGCATCCCGTCCTTGGGGCCTTTAATCCCAACTGGAAAGTACCAAATATAAAAGAAACAATTTCTCCTTAAAAGAAAAAAAAAAATTCTCCTTAAAATTCCTCGAGGAGATTCTCTCTAGAAACTGGAAATACCTGGCTCCAGTCAAATCCTGTCCCAAGAGCATTTCCTGCTTTCCATAAGGGAAACAGCGATTAAACCAAAATATTTGGGGAACGAGAAAAACCAGGATATTAAACCAAATTACACCAAGGAGAAACGACACCTACAACAACTCGATGACAGTGGCACTGCACAGACGTGGCTCTGAACATGCAATTTCACACCAAGGTGTTACCTTGGTGCCAGCAGCTCCTCCAAGGCCACCTTTGGCAGCGGCTCGGTGCCAGCAGCGGTGCCCGGGCTCAGGGCAGCAGAGTGGCTGTAATTACGGGCTGCAGGTGGAGATGCTCGCTCCCCTTGCCCTGGGGGAACTGGACCCCAGCCATGATTAAAGGTGGTTAGAGATCCCTAATGACTGCAAACATGCAGAGCTGATAATTGCAGCTACTTTTCATTCTGCCACCCCGGGAGGACTGACCTACTGCCAGCAATAAACTTTCTGAAGATTTTTTAACCTTTGCTTTTTGGAATTCAGGTTTATTATTATTTAATTTAAAAAAATATGTATTATTTAACTTTTTTTTTTCTAATCCTTATTGACCTTCTTTGGCTTTGTGGCCAGCCCTGTGGCAAACACAACTGGCACAAAGGTAACACCTTTGTATGAAATTACATGTTTATATTCATACCTATACATAATGCCAGTATCATGAAGTCGTTCTAGGTATAATTTGACTGTATCCTGATGTCTTTTAAGACATATATTGATATTTTGATTAATCCCCAATTCAAAATGGATATTCAAACAGATATATCAAAGTGGATATTTTGATTTAATCCCAGTTTCCTTAGGAAAGTAGGAAAAGCTCTTTTGGAATTTGGCTGAAATCAGATATTTCCAGTGTCTAGAGAGAATCTCCGGGAGGAATTTTTAGGAGGAATTTGTTTCTTTTATATTTGGTACTTTCAAGTCAATATTAAAGGCCCCAAGGATGGGATGCTCTGCACAACGCCCGGGATGCAGCAAAAAGGGGAGAGATGCAGGCACATGAGGTGAAACAAACCTCACCTTTTAAAAATCCCTGGAAATTAAAAAAGGGTCTCAGAGCATCTGGAAAAGGAGGATACTGGGTACAGAGGAAATCTGATCCAGTATGGTGATTTTCTTTATTCCAATCTTTGCCAATTATATCAATTCGTCCATTACTTTGATGTTATCAGACCTGTGAAACTCTTGCTAATGTTACTTTTCACATGTTAAAGTCGATTATGAGCTTACTACCCTGCTGCTCAATGGCCTAAATGAACATATTCATGAAATCCACAATAAGAGCTGGCTTATTTGATTGTGCAGCAAATTAGGATGTTCCTATCCTTAGGCTCTGAGGCTGCCTTCTCTGAAAAAGAAAGATGAGCTGGTTCCATCAAATGCCTATCTATTAATCAATTGTATTCACACACAATCCCCTTTGAAGATAGGGATAAAGGGCAGTAGAAAGACACCCTTCCCCAAATCTGCAGAGAATGATTTCAGGCACTATAAACATCACTTATTTTTCCAGAGGACACATCTGTTCTGAAGGTCTTCTGGCACCTACATAATCCCCGTTTATGGCTGTTGCCACAGAAATGGCAGCCTTTAAAACTCATTGAAATCTTTCCTCTCTGCCTCCACGAAAAGTTAAAGGCTAATTAAGGAAATGCAAACAGGAGCTTCTTCTGAGCTTGCAGCATGAGGAGCTGAAGGAGCAAACATGCACTTAGTCCCTCTGGCACAGGAAAAACAAACTAAAAAACATTATCATCTTTTTGGCATTTAAAAAAAAAAAATCCTTTCTTCCCTTCTCTATTGTAACACATAACCCCCAAAATCAATAATGCAGAGGCACTGTTTAAAAAAAAAAAAAGAGAAGCACTACAAGATGCTCCAGTCAAAACATTTCTTAACTGGCTCCAGAGGGGCAGAATCATCCCTCGTCCTTTTCAGCTGGAGCAACTCCAGCCAAGAGGTGAGGTTTCATCCATGGTAGTGAAGCAAAGCTGGGAAAAAGAGGAGTGGAAAGGGGATTTCAAGGTTGAAACGTCTGTACAGCAGACTCCTTTGAGACAGGCACAAAGCAATCAGTCAGGAACTTTTGCATGGCTTGTGCTTTTGACAGAGTAAAAGTGATTTTAATACTGGACTGCAGATTTGCTCTGCAAATAATTATTGTATATAATCCCAAGGAAGGGGAATTTGTTCCTTGAATGACAAATGATGATGATAAATTGTGGGATAATCCTGTATATTTGAGGGCAAATCTGTACAACCTGACCCTGGGAGAAGCAGGACCTTTTCCATGGTGTGTGATAAGGGTTTCCCATGAGTTTGCTTTTCATGGGCATTGACTTCTGTCATTTGGGGGAATTCATTTTACTTCCTTGATCATGATGATGATGATGATGATGATTCCTCTCTTACCTTTCCTCCCTGATCTCTCTTCTGTTAATCCTTTTGCTTCAAAAGTTTTTAGTAGTGATTGGATAATGCAACTGCACATGTAAATCCATTGCTTTTCATGGGTATTGACTTCTGTGGTTTGGGGGCAATCCATTCTACCTCCTTGATGATGATGATGATGATGATGATGATGATGATGATGATTCCTCTCTCACCTTTCCTCCCTGATCTCTCTTCTGCTAATTCTTTTTGTCTGAATTTTTTTAATAGTGATTGGATAATGCAACTGCACATGTAAATCCATTGCTACTAGTAAACAGTAAAAATATTAAAACCTGGGGAAAAAACCCCAAGCAACTCCACACTCTCCTTTATTTTTCTGCAGCTCAGATGATTTGGACTTTGTTTTTCCACCTGGAAATAAATGCAGCACTGGACTGCACAGTCTGAGTTTTTAAATGTGAGAATTATGACCATTAAATCTGTGATTTGAAAATGTGTCAGCAGAAAGCAGAAAACGCCACGGATACATTCTGCAGGTTACTGCCTTAGGGTCAATTGAAACAAGCAGATCTATGGGGCACAGCAGTGCAAGGAGCAAGCAATTGCAGGTGCAAATATGCCTGGGGCTTGTCTAACTACCATTAAAATAAAAAGTTTGATAGCACTAATCCTTTCTGTCCCTTTGCATTTGAAGCAGCCACTGGGGTTGCCTCAGCATTTTAACTGCGTGCTGGCAGAGTTGTGGGCTTGCTGGGAGGAGACAAGGGTGGTAAAAGGTAGGAAAAACCAGAGGTGCAAACCTGCATTTCCAAGAGAAAGGGTCCAAATGAATGCCCAGAGGTCAAAACCAAAACAATTACAAGCCACCAGTAAGAAATACCTGGCTCCCAGCACTTTCAATTCTCGTGAATGAAATTTTGAGAGGCTGCTGTGCCTACCTGGGCTGAAAGGCTCAAAAACAAATCTGAGAAGCCACGAAGTCTCTTAGAGGGCTCTGAGAGAGGAGCAAGGTTGTTGCAGCACTGGATTTTACCCTTCTCCCCAGCAGTCTGCCCCTCCTTTCTGTCTGATGTGACCACAGAGGCCAAAAACCACAGCAGTGGCCAGGTGTGTGCACCTGGGAGCCCCATCCTTTCTGCAGAGCTCTCTTCAGCACCTCCAATGGTGCCTGAAGTCTCTCCATGGTGCTCTGGTGATGGAAGATTGAGGGATAAAGGCAGAGGAATTTCCTGCAGACAGAAAGACTCTGCTACAGCAAAGTCTGCCACAGTTTGGTTTTTAAAGTCCTGATTTTAACTGACTTATTTGTTCAAAAGGTGAGATGCTCTAAGATAGTACAAGTCAAAATTCTCAAATTTTTATGTTGATTGTGCTTCATTTTTGAATGGGAGATTTTGCTGGGTTCCTCTGCTGCTTGTAGAACAAGATGATTTTGCTAATCACAGGGCTAAAGTCTTATTGGAGAGCAAGATCTGTGAATGCAGGAGAGAAACCTCCAGAAAGAGCATTTCTGGAGAGATCAGGGGGCATGATAGCTTATCAGAGCCAGTTTCCAGCTCTCAAATTCTACATTCAAATTCTGGCTGAGGTGTTGAGGGAAAGTCAGGATGGCTTCCAGGTTATTCAGAGGCCTTCTGTGACACTCTGGGTGCTTTGACTAGCTAAAGAGATTGCCAGGGCTGGGGCAAAAAATTGATGCAAAATGGCAGAGAGCTGCCTCCTGCTACCCATTATTCTCCCCAGAGGTAAAATCTTCTCTCTGCTGCTGCCACCAGCAGCACCTCTTTTGATTTTAGTGAGAATTAATCTGATTTTTATGGGCCTTGTGTATGATCAGAGACGTGTCCAAATCAAGCCTCTGCAATGGAAAGATTTTTGGTCAATCTTAGTTAATTAATTGTGAACAATAACAAAGAGAGACCAAATGTCAGAGTCCTGATTTGCCAGGACTTGGGTGAGAATGAGGTGTGGGTACAGGGGGAAAAATTGAATTTAAACTTCATTTTTTTCAGGGAGACAGAAGAAGTTCTTTTCTGGGTGATGCTGTGGGTAATAGTTTTCTACCAGAACTAAATCATCTCTTTGGGTAAGGCAGAGCCAGGTGCAAGAGCACAGGAAAAAGATTTGCTGCATTGGTTACTCCTCCAACAGAACCAAAACATGCTTGATCCCAGTGGTCTTTGGCCATCATAGGTTGGAAACAAAGCACACACTAAAGATGTGGCATGGGCTGGATTTGGTTTGGATTTTTTTTTTTGCTAGGGACTATAAGAAAAGCACAGCCACAGCAGGCCTGAAGGTATCATTTTTTAAATTACAGCTGCAACATTTTCTTCCTTGTGAATTTAGCCTGAAATATTTGCTCTCTTTCAGGTCTTTCAGGTCACATCTCATCCACTTCTGTTTTGTGTAATCAACCAATTAATAATGGCTTGAGAAGGAGGCAGGCATAATTGGCATATGCTTTGCTGAAGAATAGTCATGAATGTGAAAATAAATTGTAGAGATTGTAATTGTTTTCCTTGCCTCATTCTTTCTCACTGAATTAATCCTTGAAGAAACTCAGGGGGGAATATTCTGGATCAGACCAAAGTTCTTGTCTAGCCAAGTGTCTGTCTCTGTCAGGGGCTATTAAAAGGTAGTTTGGAGCTGTGATAAGAAAAAGTAAAGGCAGAGCAATCTTTTCCCCAGCACTTTCCCATCAATTAGAGATTTTAGACTATTCCTAAGCTACAATTTGTATATTTTGCTGCTCTCCTGCTTTGCTATTTCATATGCTCAGCTGGTGCTATTGAAAAATCCCACAATTACTGCCCTCACAGATCCTGCCAGGTAGAAAAGTGGTGTATTATCTCCACATTATGGATCTTGAACTGAGGAGCTGAAAGACTTGAAATGCCACCATCTAAAAATAGATTAGAGCTGTTACACTTCATTAGCACAATAAAAACTTTGGACCAAATTGATACCCAGCCTGCCCTTAAAAACCCAACCTCTCCATAAACTCCCTATTACAATACCAGAGGATGAGGCAAGGGTGACTGCAACCCTGGAATTTTATGGCACTTCTGTGTTGCTTCCCTTCCTCAGTAAATCCCAGCAACAGGATGATCCTGTGCATTGTGGCTTCAGTTACACAGAGCTGCTTCCTGATGACTTTCAAGGCTCCCAGATCAGGATCTTTCAGATTTTTCAGCTGGCTATAATGACAAAAGTTTTAGAGGACTTTGAGGGGAAGGGAGAGGAAAAGCCTGTCACCAAAATAAACTGGCATGGGAGGCCAAAGCAGAAATTTTCCTTTCTGCTGCAGTCTTAGTGGTGATATTTTATCACTTGTATGGTGATTGAGATGTAGGAACAGATGTGAGCCTGTCATTCTAAACTGAAGGCATTTTTTTGGCATTTATCAGCATTTTCTTTATTTTTAATTAATATGTACTCATTGTCACAAGGCTACTGCACTCCAGAAAGGCATTGTGTACAAGGAGTACTGAAATGCTCTGCTTCAGCTCCAACAAAAAAGCAATCAAAATTCTTTTATAGCAGTTGGTACATTATTATTGTTCACAGCTCATGTGCTTGGTTAGCAGTGGGACATCTGATCTGGATATCTGAATTTTATACTGCAGTTGTGACTAGCTAATAAAGCTGTGTATTGTGTACCTAAAAGTTCTATAATGTAACTCCAAGAGTTTGGGGATCTATGTTGGTTTTTCCTTATTCTGTTTATCCAGAAATCTGGTTCCAGTACTGGCAGGGTATTGACTGGATGCCACTGACAGTAGTTTTATGTTCTTGACATTAAATAAAAAAGCCTAAACAAAACTTATATATTTTGAATAAGGAATAGAGATGCTTAGAAATACTTATGGATAACATAGGAAAAAAAAAAAAGTTTCCTGGAAGCAGAAAAATGTTAAAAATCTGGTCTTAATTTCCAGATCTTTGTATTCAGATGAAAAAGGTAAATATTAAATTCTTTTGTCTTTGTTCTAACAGTTTACTGATAGGGCTTTACATGCCCATCATTTTGTATATGTGTCTCCTCATGAACCCTCCCCTCCTAGGAAGAACATAAAGAGAAATAATCTAATTTCATATTACTGTAGACTGTAGGTAGAAAGATTACTTTTGCAGGTTGAATTTAGAGATTTTTGTGAAAGGAACCACAGTTTTGTGCATGACAAACAGGCACAACCTAGATCCCAGCTGGACACAAAGACAAATCCATAGGTTGTACTAATGGTGCTGCTTCTTTCTCTTTTCCCTGACAACTCCTTTGCTCATGTATTTCATACAAAATGGAAGCCAAAGTTTGTGCCAAGATTTACATCCTGATATCCTCATTTTGGCATCTATGGAAAGATGGTGTTGAGACAGGGCAACAAATTTGTCATCTTGTTATCTTCTAATTTGGATTAAAACCACCTATAAATTTTTGGCCTTCCAGGGTGGCTCTTGCTTGTTATTTCTCAGTGGCACAGCCTATCCCAGCTAAATGTAAATTGTTCTTGGCTAGTTTTTCAAAGTAATTTGACAACGTAGTTTGATTTTGCTTTATCATAATCTAGACATTGTTTCCCTGCAGTGGGACAAAGAGATTCTGAAGAAACTATTGCACAGAATTTCCTGGCAATTTTCCCCTCTCTTACGGTACCTATCATATTTTGCTTAACTATAGCAATCTTCCCAGGTTCAAATGCTCCACTTAGCTGTGTTTAGGGTTTACATGAACTGTATGGATGTCATGCATTAGGTGAGACCTTGCTTAGAATACTAATGCTATGTGCTTTACAATAATGCAGGGAGTCCCAATTTGGTTTTGATTGCAATAAACTGGAGGCAAACGTGCAAACCTTTGCTAATTTAAGTTGATTTTACCTTTATGGTTTTGCATATTACATGATCTAGAGCCACACAAACAAAAGCTTGTTTGGACTTAGCATGCTTTCCTTTTCAGAAAACAGAATTCTTTTTAATTAAAAACACTTTAAAAAAATCAGTATGTGTAATTGCTAACACCTGCTATGTGTTACTAACAGATGTTTCTTACTTACCTAAGGGAACTGTTATAATTACACTGTACGCTTATTGGAATGGCATTTAACCAAGATAGTTTAGGAACTTTAGGTGGTGACTTTGTGTTCTTTCATTCATCTTTTCTTTAAAAAATGTAAAAAAAAAAAGAAGCTGAACAACCAGGCCTCTAGCTCATATTCACCAAACTCAGTTCAGCACAATGGAACTCTGGATGTTCAGCCTCTCCTTGGTGACCCTGAGCATCCAAGAGGAGTTTGGATTTGTTGCTCCAAGCTTTGCCCTGGAGCCTGTCCTTGCAATCCTGGGGTGGGATGGTTACAAGCCATGCTAACAGTGGGGTTTGAGTGAGGCAGATTTACTGACTGACCTGAGCACCCACCTGATCTCTGTGTTGCTGTGCTCCTTCCTGTGAAATGCTGGCAGTGTGGCCTCTTCTCAATGATCATGAAGGTTGGCAAAGACCTCTGAGGTCATTGAGTCAAACCGTTAACTCGGCACTGCCCAGCCCACCACTGAAACACATCCTAGGCACCACATCCACAAACACCTCCAGGCATGCTGGACAGCTTCTTCCAGGGCTTGACAACCCATTTTTTGCTGACAGAATATTTCCAATCCAAACCTCCCCTGGCCCAACTCGAGGCCATTTCCTCTTGTCCCATTGCTTGCCACCTGGGAGAAGAGACCGACATCCACGGAGGAGGGAGGCCCAAATCATGAGTGTTTTCCCAGGGTTTTGAGATTTTGGGGCTGGATTAGAGGCCAGGAGGACTAGCTCTGGGTGTTATCCTGGCACCAGGGCCCTGCAGTGAAGGCTTGGAGGGGAAGGGAGAGAAAGGCTGCCCCCATGGCTGCTGCAGAACTCTGTGTTCCTGCACCTTCCCACTCGGCTGCCGAGCAAGACACTCCGTGTTCTCCCTCTGCATCTTCATTTATGGAACTAATCACACAATTACCTGCAGGCATGTGTTAAATATGACACTGGTCTCTGCAAAATAATGGGCCAATTGCAAACAATGAATAAAGAGAGGCAGCTCCATTTATAACCGCTGTTTCAACAGAGCTGTGTTGTAATCAAAGTGATCTGAGGGTGACTCATTAATTAATTGATGTTCTTTTTTATTATGTGCTATTGAGTTAATGAGTAATTTGTGCTAGATAACTCTCTGAACACACTGATTACGTGAGATATTTTCTGGGGCTTTCATATCAATGACATGCTGAATAGGTGGAAGATGGTATTTGCTTATGTATACTCATTATTAGCAGGTTCAGGATGAATATAAATCAGCAGAAGGGCATTTTAAAAGGTATTAGATACATGCAGCTCTTACTTTAATGCTTTAAACAGATACTCTTCAGCTTTTAATGCCTTAAATAGTATTAAAATCACTTCCTTTATAATACTTCTATCAGCCATAATTGGCAGCTTTTAGAAAGGTGCCTACACAAAGGATTTTTACTGGGAGCATGTTTGTGCTAATGGCCTATTACCTTGCACATATTGTATTTTGGTTTCCTTTTTTGCAAGGTACTGAGCAGTAAACAGGTCTGGACTGCATCATTGGCCTGAAGTAGGAGGAATGCGTTAAGTGAATATGTAATTGGCTTTTTTTTAATCTAAAGTGGTATTTAAAGGAATAAAAACACTGTTCTTATATACAGTACACACTTTGCTTTGTATAGTTTGACTTGTTAAAGCTTTTGCTTTATTGAAACCACAACATCTCCAATGCCATAGGAGTTTTTTATTCATTGAACAACAAATGGCTAAATTGATAATTTAGTCTGACAACAGCAGCACAGTGGAAGCTTTCAGAAAAATCAGCTAAATGTATAAAATTATACCCAGCAATCACTACAGACCTTCATTTTTGACAAGATTTGTTCTAGGTACAGATGACTGTAAACTACCTACTGCTGAGAAAATTATAAGAAGCTGCTGCATATTACGTTGAAAAAAGCCTTTAAAGTACTTTAAAATCTATACAGTTGAAACCTTGCCACAGTCCCTGTTTGTTTCTTTTTCCCAGTCTCCCTTCTCACTGACCACTTGTCAGTTCATCTTCCCCAAGTCATTTTAGGTGTAGGCAATTAGGAACATTTGAGGGATTGCTGGATGATTTTCCTTTATTTACATTACGTGAGCAAAAATTTGAACATTTTGGGAGGATAGGAAAACACGAAAGTGTGTTTAAAAAAAAAACACCAAACAACCCAGAAGATAGAAAAACACAATCATGAAATAGATCAACTTTTAGCCCTGGTCACTGCTTCTGCCAAATCCAGGCTGTCTTGATCCATCAGCAGTTGTGGCAGATAACAGAACACAGCAGGTTACAGTTGTCAGAGGAGCTTTTTACAGCTGAAAATCAAAGTTTGACAATTTTTAGTTTTCCACACAGCTCAAAACCAGCGATCAAAGTAGATTGTAGTGGATTAAAAAAAAAAAAAAAAAAAAAAAAAAAAAAAGAAAAAGTTGTAATTATTATTTTTGTCTGGCTAAACTTCATGATGTGTTCAGATAAAGATGGGAGGCACAAGTGGAAGAATTCCTGCCTGGAAAATACACTGAATAAGAGTCACTGTCAGAGTGGTTTGCTGGATGCAGACAGCTTGCTGACACCCACAGTGATGGAGAAGGAGAACCAAGGCAGATAACAAAAAGCAAGCCAAAGGAATGGTCTAGACCTCTGTCAAAATGATCACTAAAGTGGCCTGGCAGATAATCTCTCTCCAGTATTGACTTTTGATGATATACTTTATTGGAGTTGTAAATGTTTCCATTAAATATTTCAACTCTCAGCCATTATTTTAACAGCCAGGAAAGATGGAAGTTTGAAACACAGGAAAATGTGTAATTGATCTTTGACCTACATCAAATCTAAATTTATTCTGCATCCTTTACATACAAATTTTAGATATGGATGTGAATAAGATAGATGAGCATAAAGTGCTCAAAGCAATGCCATACCATTGTGCACTGCAAACATATCCACATTTCTTTATCCTTGCATCAATTAAGATTGACAGAATGGTGAGACTGTTTTTTTTTCCCCTAGCAGGACCAAGAGGAAGGTTCCTCTTCCACACTTTGAGCCTAGGTCACAAAATGCACAATGAGCAATGCAGCATGTAGTAATGAGCCACTCTTTCCCCATTTCCCTCTCCTCATTTTCTCCATAAAGAGCTGAGCAGTGGCACTTTGTGGGAATGAGAGATTCCTTGAGCATTTACAGCACTGTTAAATTGCCATCATCCCCAGCCATGCCTTCCTCAGGCTGAGCTGGTGTTGGTGCTTTCCTGCCTGGGATCTGTGGTTCCCTCCTGGGAATGCTCTGCTCCTCCCAGGGTGTCCCAGCCCTGCTTGTCACACTCGCACAGCTCTTGGTTTTCTGAAGAGCCAAAAATGCTTTACAAAAGCACTGTATCCATTAGCCCATGGGACAGACAGGGACATCTGAGGCACAGAGAAGCTGAGTGACTTGCCCAAGCCCACAGGGAGTCAAAGACAGAGTCAAGGACCTTTCTTTGTTATTTCTGAACCAGGGATTTCTATCTGTTCTGCAGCCTCCTACTGGAAAGCAGAAGAGAGATCTTCCCCATCTGTAATGGAAAGACCCCAGAGGGGCTGGAGAAGAAAATTGAAATTGGGCTCAAAGCAAGATAATGTGATCCTTCTCTTTCTGTCCATCCTGACCTTCATGGAAAGGACAGATTGTTTATTGCTCTGGAGTGGGTCTGTGAGAGCCTAATGGTACCTCTGACACCAACTGCTTCGTTATCCCAGAGACATTAAGGGACTGTGGAAGGGAGTGCAGGAGACACTTGTGCTCAAGGTTAGGAAGGAAGATAGTCCACAAAAGAGGGCTAAATTTAATTTGAAAAACTATGTGGAGCTATTTCTTCTAATTAACAAGAACAGCCTGAGGAGTTGTTGGATTTCTTTCTGGTCCTGTATGAGTCAGAGTCAAGTTTTGTGAGCCATGCTTATTTTCAAAAGGGTTCACAGCCAGGAAAAAAACAAAAAACACACTGTAACAACAGTCATTAAAACGAAATATCTATTTCTAATCAAGCCACTGTGCAGTGTGCTCTTACCATACACTTAAGGAATTTCCCCACTGCATTGCAAAGTTTCTTTGACCATCCCCAGCAAAAACATGCTGAAACTGCAACAGGACAGGAAGAGCAGGGAAGGACAGCAGTCAGCTTGAGCAGAGTCATGGGTTCATACTCGAAATAAAAACAAGAGCTTAGCTTCATAACAACACAGGGTGGAGTGGGTTTCTTGTTGGCTTTTTCTTTTTTTCCTTCTCAATACTGTTTTGTTGTTTGTTTGTTTTTAATACAGGTTGTTTTCCCAGTGAGCTAGATTACAGTGGCAAACAGACAAGACATAAATATGCATTGAACAACTTTTTAAACATTCATCCTGCTTTCCTTTGCCAAACACCTGTAAGCTCTGTCAGGGCCGTGAGCACTTAGGGACGTCCTGCTGATGCAATAGCTTCATGGCTTTAAAAACAGAGGTCCACCTCTCCTGGAAAAAGAACTGGTTGCCAACAGGAGCTGTCAGCAGCGATTCCACCTCTGTCAAAAGGATTTTTAATTGCCAGTATTGATGGGACAAACCTGTAGGATGTTGGCACGGACAGCAAGGTACCTGTGCAGTCGAGTGTGGTAGCTCTCGCTCGCTATTGCAAAGTTTTGTCCCATCCACATCAGCATTTAAATTACCTTCAGCATTCACCGAGGTGGGTAATTAGCAACCAGTCACTCTCCCAGGGTCAGCTCAGGGTCGTTTCCTTAATGTAAATTGACCCTCAGAGGGGGCTGTTTACAGCGCCTTCTACTTTCACTTTTTTCTTTTTTTCCAGGGTTTGTTGAGGACGCAGCCCCAGAAAACATATTAGGGTTAAGCCCTGATTAAAAAATAAAAATAAAAAAAACAAAAAGAAGAAAAAAGGGAAAGAAAGAGAGAGGGAGATGAGGGAGAAAGAGACCCCTCAAATTTTAAGACTTCTTTAAAATGCATATAAAGAAAAATCTTCTCCCTTTCCTCCCCCCTCAAATTAATGATTTCAGAAAAATAACATATATATTTTTATATATATATATGTATTTATATATATATAAAATAAGATACCCAGAGGCACTGGTTTGCATTAGGGCTTAATTTTTCCAGCTAAATTAAAAATCAAATCCAGGCATTTGGAATGCCTAAGGGGCACAAAAGCAGCACCCAAAATCATTAACTTTTGCACCTTTTATAATATAGCTCAAACCAGTCAGATTTGCTTTTCAAAATTTTGTAGTAAAATAAAAGTGCTCTTTGAGGAAAATCCATGCAATTAAACAGCAGATGCTTAACCCCTGAAAAATAGAGGCTTATAAGAGAAGTGCTGATAGACCCTTAACCATAGCATCATTAGCAGCAGGTGCTGCTAGTTATTAGTTTTCTAAATAGTTTTAATGTAAACAGTATTCTTAAGCTCTAAGTGTAGCATAATGGTTGGGATTTGCTCTTTAATGCTTTTTACTAGAAAGATACAGCTCATTTAAAATAGCTGGTAGATACAGAAAGCATAAATATACAGTAAGTTTAGACACTGATTGTACTAAATGCAACAATACAAAGAAGCAAACAGGAACACAAATGGTAACACAATAAAACTGTATTACATTTGTGCTTCAAATATTACAATACATTATGTACAATAGTCCAAAATAAACATCTCATGCCAAATGACACAAAAAGAAACAAAAAAATAAAACCCCGAACAAACTGAAAATCCCAAGAGCAAGCAGAAAGAATCCAGCTGTATATACAGTACCTTTTTAATTAACATTCAACTCTGAACTGGAGCAATTTTCACTACATACAGATGCAGTCCGCCTTTTATTTCACGCAACCATTCTGTCTCCCTAAATCTATGCTATTCAGTAGGTTCCTGTGTCATTTCTTATATACATGTTGAGCAAAAAAGATAAAAGAAAGTAGTGCTTTTTATTCTTAATGATGTGGCATCCGATCAGCGGACCTGGGGTGCATAACCTTCTTTCATTAAACCCTCCTCATAGTCTGTCTGGCACAGAATCATGTTGTTCTTCAGGAAAAATTTGTCTCCAACACAAAATCTGAAATTGAGATGATAAAGAGAAAAGAAGAAGAGAGTTTGAGGGTAAATGGTGGGATATGGTCTTACAGGGTGAGGGTTGTAGAGCAAGCGTTGGCTGGACAGAACCCAGATGTGCATGTGGGAAAGCCCAGCAGAGGAATTGCCCTGGTGCCACATTTAATTGTGTGCTTTCAACAAAATCTGGTGCATTCAGGCACTTTTGCTTCCCCAGCCAAAGGCCTCATTCAAAGCCCACTGTGGGCTGTGGGAGTCCTGGATCAGGTCACTGGCACACAGCTAAAAACACAATAAATATCCCAGGCTGCTGAGCTGAGTGAAAAGTAAATGTCCTGCAAACCAGAAGGAAGACAAAGCACAGCAAAGCATGCAGTGGAAAGCTTGTCTGAGATATCTTGTATTTGTCTTGTGTCCTAGTAAGAGTTTCTTGTTATGTTCTAGTTGGATATTTCACTAGATTTGAGAACTGCTTTAGCACACACACAACTTGCTGTAAAGTACATGTGAACCAGAGACACGCAGGCATGCAGAAAAAAAAACCCAACTTTTTCCTTTATTTCCTGTAGGAGTTGATTATAAATTTAGTTACTCAGCTAACTACTCTCTCATGGTGTCAGTGCACCTTCTTTGTGACAGAATTACGTGCATCAGAACGATCTGATTGCTGCAAAACACCACGGAGAGATTGCATTTGCTTCTCTCTGATGAGCAGGACAATCACATAATGTTAATGCCCCTGCCTGGCTGACTTCAAACTTTGAATAAAGTAGGATTTTCCAGCTAAAAATACATGCTTGAATTTAAGAGGGCTCTTCCCTGACACACCCTGCAGTCCTTCCTCCCCTTGACAAAGCCACTCTTCTGGAAGATGCTTAGGGAGAAGTGAATGGGGCCAGTAGAGAAAAAAAGTTTCCCTAGAGACTGCCTTGGCAGGGTTACATGGCTTTGTTTGTAGTGAACTCTCCAGCTATGAAATATATTGGGAGGCACTGCTTGCCTTATTCCAATTAAAATGAAAGAAAGTAACCTAAATGAACCCCCTAACACTGATGTGAACAAATGAAACCAGCTAATTATGGATCTCAGTACATGAAGTATTGTTTAATGTGTGAGGGATTATAATGTCCTTTTTTTATATAATTTCCAAATGGTGACATCTTGGACACAATTAGGGTCAGATATAAATGCTTGTGTTGTTTACGGTAGATTTAACAGCAGAGTAGCTCTGGGAATAGCTGGATATGTATTTAATTGTAACAATTTAACCTTCAAATAGTGGTGCCTGCTGGAGCTGACCCAGTAAAACTCCATAAATGACACAGGCTGACCCCTGATAGTGGTCTGTCTTTATCAGATAGTCAATTTCTAATGATGTTGGAGCAGAAATCTTGGTGAATTGTTACAGATTAAATTGTGTATGGAAAGCAGTCCTTTAATGTTTTGTGAAGTTGGAGGTTTAAATGAGTAGCAGTTGGACTGATTTACATTTGTGAAGATTGGAATGCTAGACAAACAGTGAACCCATTTATTTTCCAACTGGGTAGCTTTGGAAATTTATCCTTA
The DNA here is from genome assembly GCF_022539315.1 of Serinus canaria. Classification (NCBI taxonomy): domain Eukaryota; kingdom Metazoa; phylum Chordata; class Aves; order Passeriformes; family Fringillidae; genus Serinus; species Serinus canaria. The sequence goes on from NC_066314.1 coordinate 68,864,389, forward strand.
TGCTAGCTAAATAGATAGAGGGAAAATAGTGTAATAAAAAAGTGGATTGAAAAGAATTAGCTCTGCTCTTAAAGGAAAATTGGTTTGTTTATTTGTGGACTCTTTTTTTTTTTTTCTCTGGGATTACTGCCTGCTGCTGATGATGATTGAAAATAGAGATTATGGGAGGACCCTGAAATCTTTAAGTTATTTATGGTCAACACTCTTTTACAGAACGTAGAGGTTCCTATTATTCTTCCCACCCCACTCCTGGTATACTAGGCTATTATCAACACAAAATGATTTTGAGTAGCTATGTTGAAATACAGAATTCCTCCATAAAAGTTGTTCTTTGGTGTTTTTTCCTAGTTTCCATCTTTTGTATTTTTGTCCATTGACAGCAATGCTGAGAAAAATTCTTTTGTGCACCTTACAAGATTAGGTAAAAGAGTTGTAACTAGTGCCAACATGTAAAACTGGTTTTTCTCAAAGAAGTCACATTCAAAATGAACAAAAAACCAAGGAAAATCCACCAGTGCATCAGTGGGAGATGAAACCACCTCTGCACCCAGCAGAAAACACTGAACTGAGAATGTTGCTCATCTGTCTGTATTCCTTTGGTTCCAGGGTAAGACAGACCTCAGCAAACTAATGTTTTTAAAGCATTTAGTAAATGACAAATGCACTGCTGAAGTGCAGATCACTTGGAATGGCAATGCCTGACACATGTGGCTCTGTGCTGCATCCTTTGCATCCAAACCCTGCCTGAGGGATTTTTGTTTCCCAGCCCTCAGAGCAGTGACAAAGTTTGAATTAAACTGCAGGAGTGGCAGGATGCCTTTCCCAATAAAAAGGGTCAGTGCCTTTTGCTTTAGCTATGTTGATACGTGGAGCTACGAGTGCTCTACCTGTGTGTGCTGGCATGTGACAGCTTTCTGCACGAGTGGCCTCAAAGACACACAGTTCCACTCGTGCTCCAAGTGTGCAGCTGTCCTGGGGACAGCCTGCCAGTGGTCTGTCTGTCTGATAACCCGTGGGTTGGGGTCTGTCTGCAAGGGAAGGCATCCTCTGGATGGTCCCCTGTGCCTTGGGGGAAACCTGTTTGCTGGTGATGCTTCTGGTTCAAATTCTGCAGCTGTTTTCATATTGCACAAGTTCAGTGACAAGCATATTTGGCTTGTGTATGCCCCTGGGTGTTAAATGTGTGAATTGTGCACTCATTAGGTGACAGAGAGGTAAGCACCAGGTGAAAAACCTGTAATCCTGGCATGCTGGCTCCCAGGTGCAATGGGACAGGGCAAGTAAGCAGATGAAGTACGAGGAATTCTGGCCATTCACACTTTTAACCTTATCTGACTCTCAAAACCAGATTTAGCCCTTCCTAAAGTGAAAGAGCTGTATCTGTAACCACTTCAGATTGGGTTTGCACACTGCAGGATTTAAACCTGGCTCAGCTTTAAAAGGGGAGGGTAAATTGAAGCCCAGCCTCCCACTGAGGTTGGGGTTTTTTTTGTGAAATTGGCTCAGGATGTAAATCAGGGCACAAGCATTAAACGGAGTGGAGGAGCATGTTAAGATGCCACTGTGCTAGGAGTATATAATTAGGCAAGATTATTACTCTTCTAGCAGGCAGATGGTAGTCTTCAGCCTTCCCTAAAACCCTCACCCAATTTTTTTAATAGGCATGCAAGATGAAGAGGAAAGAATATACAATAGGCTGCATTAACATGCCAGATTGGACTGAGCACCATAAATTGATAATAGTACTTTTGACACGACTGTGACATTAGTAGAATGACCATTATAATTAACCTACATCCTAGAGCCCCTGTCATATTTTACACTGGCAAAAGGAAGGCCATTTATATTACAAAATGACCTCTGTTATCACCTTGTTTGGAAGGGAAGGTGTGCCTAGACTAATCACAAGAAGAATAAAACTTCTATTTTGAGAAGTAGCTCTTTCATTGTTCAGAACAGATATTTAAGGAGATCTCACTGCTGTCTGTCATCTTTTCTGATGCACAGGACACGTGTCAAGGTACTGAAGACTACTTAAGAAAGCAAGAGAAATATTGCTGTGAAGGAAGATGGCTTTGTGTGTTCCTCCTCTGGAAGTGCCAGATCTTTGTGGCTGCAGAGAGAAAGAGAATCTGGAAGCATTAATTGATTTCCTGAGGATTAAGACAGTTCAGACTTGCACCCACACCCTTCCCCTCTGCTTTTTTGCAATCAGTGAGTAACCTGGGCTCTGCTTTTCCCCTTTCCTCTCTTTTTAAATGTTGAGCTTCCAGTGGAACTCACGTTCATCCGTGAGCAGCACGGAGAGAACAAAGCCACTCTTCTACACCCCAGATCATCAGTGCACACCTGTGGCTTATGAATTCTGGGCTTCTGTCAAAATGTCCATTTCAAAGGCTGGAAAGTGGGAGCTGTGCCTGAGTTTGTAGATTTTCACCAGAACACACAGACACAGAATCCCAGTTCAACTTTGAATGGCAAACCTCAACCCGGTGTGCTTTTCATCCTGTTTTATAAAAGGTGGCTATGGACAATATGTTAATTTGTATTCTAAATTTTGAGACATACAATGAGCATAAGCAGTCCTCAGGCCCTCAGAATTTATAAAATGACCACTCATGCAAAAATCTAATATTGGGGTTTGAAATAAGGATGTCCCTGGCATTGTATTCCCTCTCCCCTGCTTGACAGAGAACAAAGGCAGCATTATGTGGGCATATTTTACAGTTTATACCGGAGTAAGTGTTTACAGCTACATCAGGACAGCAATTTCAATGAGTGTGTAACCATTTTTAGTCCAGTTTCTACTAAAATAAAGGCAATTGCAGATAGAAGGGTAGAACAGGCGATTGAAACACCTCTCAGCGAGAGCAGATGGGGGTTTTAAGCCCTACTCTGAGCTGACTTCAAACAGCAGAGAGAAAAAAAATCGCAGGAGTAGGGAACAAGGTGCTAAAGACGCCGGCAGAGTGAGAGGAAGGACACACAAACTCGGGAAGTGGGAAAGCCGGAGGCAGGCTGACATCATCTCTGCAGTCAAAAGTGTCAAAAGTGTCAAAGGCACAGCTGAGCCCACTTGCAAGATTTTCCACTCCTTTCTGTTAGTCACACACACGCAGCCTGACAAAGTGTGAAAGGCAGTGTCTGTTTACAAGTTTATTTTTCCAGTGGTTTCCTTCCCCCACCCTTCCACCTTTAAATTTTCAGCAGAAATGAGTTACATCGAGGTTGCTGTCGACGTGGGGTGAAGGGCTTCTGAGGAGAAGTTAAATATGTTTACAGAGAAGAAAGGGGAACACTCTCACACCATTAAGCTGTCACTAAGCTCTGCAGGTACTTAGGCGATGGAAAAACTTCAAATTAGGGGAAAGCTGGACAGAGACAGGGGAGATAAGAGGATGCTAAAACCTTTAGGCTAGGAGCAGAGCTTAATATTCACAAAATTGCTTTGGCTTTAAGCATCAGTATCGAGAAAAATGTGGGGGAAGTATCTCAGAAACTGTCTGGCTGGAGCAATTAGGTCCTGGAGCTGAATAGGAAGGGAAAATAGGAGATGGTGCCTATTTGACACCAGGGGACCAGGCTTAGTGGCTCAGGAGCTGTGTCCAGTCTGCCTTCCTGCAGTACAGCATGTGAGACAATGCCTTTTTCTCCTCACTCTGAAAAAGTCACATTCAGGAGGCCAATAAAGGGACTGGCAATGTTGTGAGTTAGTTCAGAGCTGGAGTTCATGGCCTGAACAAAAGTCCCCTCAAGTGAAGGCAGCCTAATTACCATCCACACTGAGGCTTGCTCTGGATGGTGAGTTGTAGACACTCAGAAATAATAAAGCAAACAGTGAAGTTGTCTATAAAAGCAGAAAAATCACTGAATCATCACAAAGAGCACTAGGCAAAAAAGGGCAGGCATCTCCCTGGGCCAGGAGCAACCCTTTAAAGGGTAGGAAAGTGAGGGTCATGCAACAGCAGGAGCAAAGGATGGGCTGCCCCAAAGAGCAGTGAGATGTGTGCTAATATAAATATTACCTAGCTTGAAAAGCAGAAGGAGATGGAAGGAGCAAGGGCCCAGAACATCAGAAAAAAATTCAGTGTTGGCAAAGTAGTGCAATCTGAAGAAACAATTCTGTATTCTCATGAACATTGTATGCATTCTGTTAGGAAAAAACCTGAATGGAAGATGGGAACTGAAAATGAAATGTGGAATCAAACAGAGAGCACTACATACTCTGCAAAACTACTGTAGAGAAGGACCCAAAGGTTTTAAAATTTAATGGGGAAAGAAAATGTGAAACTGGGGAATAAGGCTAAACAAGGTCTGCAATCACTGGTGAGCCTTGACACATCCATTGGTGATTTTTGGATATATTTGATCTGTTTGTGAAAAAACAAATATTCTCTTCAATAAATAAATTACATATTGGTGGAATTAGTGGCTGGAGTGAAAGGAAAAAGCAAATAACATGATTTTGTGTACAAAGGGGAAGAAGAAACTTAAAAAGTTAAAGTGAAGTTCTACAAACACATCCTTACTCAGAATCTGCTGTGTGGTTTTGATTAGCTTAAGCAGAAGAAGAGAAAACAATCCTAAAGGACAACAGAAACTATTAATAAATGGTGAGTGACAAGATTTTTTCTGTTTAAAAGAGAACAGAAAAAGGTTTCCTAGCAGATCTGAAAGCCCCCAAGCTGCTGATGGGCCAGGTGTGTAACAATGTGGAGGTTTATTCTTATTCAAGTAACAAAAACCAGAAGATTTGAAGCTCTTATTGAGAGAATGCAGTCAGTGGGATGCTTTGCCATAAGAACCACAGAAGAGCTATGCTGGAGCATCCATGAAATAGGAATTTTTTGTAAAAAACAACAAAATTAATTCTTCAGAGGGCCACTAGTCCCAAATTGTGAGGAAGAAAGGAACCCTACAAGCAGTCTGCTTTATTAGGCTATTTATTTATTATGAGAGCTATTGCAATGGAATCAGGATTAGGGTCACTTTAGAGAGTTTATGGAATTCTTTGAAACTCCTGGAACCACTCCCTGCTTTCACTAGATGAACTAGACTGTATTTCAGGTAAATCCATTCTTTTGTTCTCGGTCTAAGACACCTGTAAGACTATTGCAGCAACCCTTTGCCCAAAATACAGGCAAAGTAAAAATCAAATAAAAGATTAGATTGAAGTCTCAGGAATAAAAAGGCTGAGAATTATTAAATAACCCAGTTAAGCTCCATTTCAGAAGCATCTAACAGCACTTTTCCAGGGGGATCAGCAGCCCCAGGGAACACCACGATGTGTGTTAGCTGCAAAGTGAAATTGCACATTAGTTTGCAGTTGTAATGGTAAAAGAGGAATATTAAAAATATTCATAACAGCTGTGGGGTTTGGGTTTTTTTTTTCTTTTGGTGGTGGGGGGTGGAGGGAATAAAAAGAAAGTTCACTTCCTCAGCCCCAAGAGTGCTAACTATGATGAAAATCTTTTGCACTCTGGCTAACAAACATTGTCTGCTTTGCTTGACTGATGAAGATTAGCTGACTTCTTGCATTAAAGAAGTTTGTCTTGTATGGGCTGAAGTGACAAGACAATAACTAAGTGCTAATTGTGCATAACCAACACTAAAGATATGCAGCCCCATTATGGCATGTAATAAATGAAGCGAACAACAGAAATATATTAGGGCCTTTAATAATGATACCAGAAGTGTGGTTTGGAAAAAAAAAAAGGATGTGAAGGGTTTAGGAAACAAAACCCAGGACACTCTGTGTGTCTCCTAAATGGGTACTGTGGGAGCCTCTGCCTGCCTTGCTTGGCTTCTCAGTTCTGTGGCAAGACAAAATTGATATAGGGCTTTAAATAGCATTAGAACCTATAATTACTTTGCATTATTATATAGTTTAAGCAGTGGTTATTACTTGCCTGGTATTTTAATTTCCCATGCAACATGATGAAAAAGGTCAATTTGGCTTTTTTTAAAGAGCGTAATTGTAGTGTGCTACACTTATTAGCAGCTGTACATTTTATGGTTCTTTAGGGATGTTTGATTTTTAAATGACTACAGTGTTAAAAAATAGTACACTGTAGGACAAGGTGAGTTAGGAAAGCTGTCATGTCAGACTATTATCTTCCTAATTTTTCATTGCTTCCTTAAAAATGTATATCTTGTGTTTTTTCTCATCTGAAGAAAGGAAAAAAAAAAGAATGCCATAAAATGCTAAATAGGATCATGTAATAACTGAAAACTAACTGGAAATAATAGGGACATTAAGGAGGGGACATAATTGGCTCTCTCACTCCCTAGACCTCATAGAGGTTCCTGGCAAAGCTGCTCTCAGCCCTGGGGGAGGCAGAAATGGAGCTCCCGGTGAAATCTCCAGCTCTACTCGGGGTGTAGCTGGTATGAACTTGGCTCAATTCACCTCTGAGAAAATCAGATGTTACAATTTTACCATTTTTGACATTCGCTCTCCAACTGTGCCATATGGGTGACGCTTCAGAACAGGGTGTCAGGTTTGGATCCTTGGGATTTTTATAACCTACGGTTTGGATATGGAAATAAAAATAGGATTGTAAGAGATCCAATGCTGCCACAGAGGAAATGGTGGGAACAACATCTTTTAAATTTAAATGATTACAGTTTTGGCAACAGGAAGAAACAATGTGTACTTTAAAAGAAATACATGTGATAAAAATGAGGAATTAAAGTGAAATTAATGCAATAATGACAAATGGTACTGTTATGCTCTTCTGCAGAAAAGGATCTCAAAGACCTTTATAAATATTAATTAATTAAACCTGACAGACAGCCTTTTGAAGGAGAGGAAGTAACATTATTCTTTTTTATTGATGTGGGACTTGAGGCACAAAAAGTTTTCTGGTCAAGGTCATGAAAGATGTTCTCTATCAGTCCCAGGAACAGCATCCAGGTTTTACTCTCCATCTTGGGGTTCTGCTGCTGGAAAGGGTTTCCTCTTTGGAATGTAAGCCCACACCAGTGCTGGGCTAGCCCCCAGCTTATGGAGCAGACCCAAGAAATTCTCTTACCTCTGATTACAAAGCTGACATGCAAAACAGTCCAGGTGATAAACATTGTCCTTTGCTCTCATCACCATCTCAAAAGCAGGTATGAGCTTGCTGCAGGCAGCACAGTTTCCTGTAACGCCAAATAACCTGCAGATACAGAAAGAAACAGATTCTTGATTCACTTTCTTTTTCTGTTTTTTTTTTTTTTTAAGAAATTATTAATATTTCCCCCCACAGCCTGGTCTTTGGCTGACTTCCCAGCACACCTCCTTTTGGAAAGGCTGGCCTTTGGTGCTTCAACTCTGCCCCATTTGCAGCACAAAGACACAGCCTTGCCGAAGAGAGCTTCATGACAGACTGATACTGCACCTATTGTGATGTTGTATTTTTTTCCTGCAGGTTATACTGACCTTTCTTGATAAAAGAAACATCTTGTTAAACTAAACAAAGAAACAGTAAACACATTAGGGACGTTACATAACTGTGCAGGCAGAGGTCAAGCTGTTTGCATAAGTGGGAAGAGTCTTCTTTTTAGATCCTGCAGTGCAGGAGAGAGCCACATAACCTTGGCTTTTTGGTGCTGCTTATTACTAAAACACACTTTAGCTAGAAAAGAAATAACACTTGTAAAAGCCAACATTCTTCGCATTTTTGACATCTAGTGCTAAAAGCTTTACCACCATTATTAAAAGAACATTTTATGAACAAGTCATTTAAATCGTCAGAAAGCATTAGTGGTTCATGCACCTTACAACCCTATCCCGTAGTTATTGCTATGATTATGTTATTCAGGTAGCACATTAAAGTAAATGAGGCTGTAAACTATATATAGTCACATCAGGAGTAGAAGTATAAAATACTGTAAGAACAATATGAAATGCTGTTTTTGCCAGACATCTATATAATTTTCTTTTTAAATTCCCTTTGCTGAAGATTTCTCAATACTTTTCAAGTGGGTGTATTACACACACAAAAAAACAACACACCAAAAAAAAACCCCCAAAAAACAAAAACCCACCCAACATACGTACACATCCTTTTGTGACACAGAAGGATTATAATGAACAAGAAAAAACACCTTAGCTCTACGTGGCAGCAATCTTTGAAACTAAGTTTATTTAAACTACTTAATAGTTGTGATGGATTATTAAAAGTAATGCTCTGCTTGTGCATAGCAGTTAATGCTGTTTTTAACTATGAAGCACACCAGATGAAAACGCCACATCTGCCACTTTTCTTTTTTTCCTCAACATCAGGCTGACAGCAGAAAAATATAATGGCTCTCAAGGGAAACACCAAATTAAAAGCAGTTCTAAACTAATGAATTCAAAGGTGCTCTGTAGAAAATTCAGTTTGGTAACATAAAAATGAACACAGTTTTTTAATCACATCCCTCCATTTTACTGAATTTCATGGGTTGCCAACAATCCTACTTAATTCTAAATCCTTTTACCTTCTGCTTCTACTTAAGGTGTGCTGCCTACAGAATCCGTGCCTGTTTAATTTAGCAGCTGTGACCCTTTTCCTCCTGTCTGAGGTGCTGGCTGCTGTGATCACTTGGAGAAGTGCTGGGACAAGGCCATCCTCATGGGCTCCTGTTAGAACGACTCAAGTCAACTCCTATTTTTGTGAAGGCTGATCACTAAAATCACAGTTTATTGGAGCAGATTAGAAATATTCCTTTTGTGAAACACTCTCTTCCGATTCTATCTCGACTATGCACGGGTTTCACTGAGGTTGCCTGAACCCCAGACTTTGATTCCTTGTCTGCAAGAAGGACACAAGGCTGAGCTGCCCTCCAGAGCTGCTGGCTGACTTTGTGTTAGATGTGATTATACCCCAGCCCTGGCTCTGTCTTTCCTGCACATCTGTGTAGAAATGATGGCTGTTAGCTGTGTGAGGGAAGCAGATCAGGCTGCACAGGGGCTGTAGGGGCACAGTGCTGCTATTCCATAAAGGGAAAGCCAGCCTTTAGGGCTTGGACACAACAGCAACTTTTCAACACAAGGATAAGAGAGGTCCCACCACCTCCAAGCTCAGTGTGGGGCATCACACAGCACCTCAGTGCTGAGGTGGCTCAGGTGCAGCAGCTGAGACACAGCTGAAAGCCCTGGCCAGACAGGGTGTGAGGGGCAGTGTCA
>NC_066314.1:68876042-68918542 GCF_022539315.1 Serinus canaria
ATGAAGGGGGGAAAAAACCATCTTAAGATAGAGGAATGACAAAGCAGACATTAAATGGAATTTCTCCCATGGCCCAGTAATTACAGATAGTTTCACATGCTTTTAAACTATCTTTTCTCCTCATTCTCACTATGGGGTTAACTAGGTTCATTAGGGAAAAAAAAAATATATATATTTGGGATATGGGTTCTAAACATGCCTTCACCACTAACTGAGTGGGTGACCCTGGCAACTCACTTAATTTTGGTCTCAATTTATTCATTACCAGGAGGTGAGACCTAATCTTCCCATTGTAATATCCCTGCTAGTTACTGTTCCTATAAAAAATTGAAATGCTGCTTTCAAACCTCAGTTTCACAGTGCATGAGGGATCAAAATACTACACATGCATGGTTTTAAATGTAATCAGACATTTACTGAAATAGACAATCAGCTTTTTTTCCCCCTAGTAGGTTTGTGTATTATTCAGGATTTCAATTCAAGCTGTATGCACTGAAGGACAGAATTTGGCCCTTAGCAAATACTTCAGACAACATAAGATGCTATTTGGAGAAGCATAAAACCACATAAAAGAATCTAAAAGTTAATGAGAGAGACAAAAAAAAAAAAAATCATCTAAGGATCTAGATTACAAAGCACATTGAAAAGCATAGTTTTGAGAACATGTAAATTTTACATGCTGAGAATTATTTAGATTATTAGATGGAGATTTCTTAGACATTTCAAAGTGACTTTGGGACACAAGTACTCCTGGCTTTAAATAGCCTATATTTTCTTACTTCCCACAAGGTATTTTTGAAAATCCTCCCTGTCAAGCTGTAGAGAAAAGGAAGCAGGTAAATTTGTCCCACATGCATTTTCATGAATACTGGGAAAACTTACTTCACTCCCACCCATCCTCCCTTCCCCAGAACAATTTTCTAAATGCTCATTGAAAACTGAATGTGCTTCCAGCCAAGGGGAGAGGAGAAGCTGCCCCACTTTGCCTACTGGAGTTAAACCACACAAAAAATCAAGAGCAGAGGGGTCCCATTGACCCTGCTCCTCCTGGCTGCACCCACTGGTGTCCAGCAAAAGACTTTTGGTGGCTCTGCTTGAATTAAATCTGGTTCAATAATCAAACAGAAAAAAAGAAAAAAGGTGGGGAACATATTTACCACAGGAGAAAATGGCCACTTTTGAAACAGTCCTGGATTCTCTATCCTCAGAGCTGCTTCTATGTGCTTCTCTAAGCCCCTTTCTTTAAAAATCTTTTATTGACAAAACTGGGGTGTTGAAAGAGGGAATCACTACTAAGTAGCAGAACAGGGTGCTCTGCAAATCAAAGTCCTTGGCCTCCAAGCTAGATTTCCAACATTTCCCAGCTGCAGGTGGGGAGGTGGACAAATTTCCAGGAGAGCTCGGCTGTCTGGGCACTGAATTATTTCAGGAAGTGTAAGATTGCAGGTGTCATAACATAGAAGCACTTAGATGACATGGTTTAGATGCCTATCCAGATTAGGTAAAAACCTTGTCCCAAAATTCAGATACTGCAGAAAAGGTGAAGAGTGAGAAAAGCCAAACACAACAGCCCAGCTGGTTTAAGGGTGTTAAGGAAGGCATTCACACACAGTTGCTGAGGCATGCCTAAATGTCTGCTAAAATCAAAGGCTGGTTCAGTGCTTGCCTTGCTTGGCAGTGCTGTGAAAATAGGGTTAGTTTTGCCAAACTAGAGCTGAGAAACCCTTTCACCTCAGTCCCCTTCATTAACTTTTGAAAGCAAACTGAGGGACTGAAGGATTGATGTGGTGTTGGAAGTTCTCTGACACTCCCAGCCCTGTCTGTGAGGATGCCCTGCCTGTGCCACCTGGAAACACGTCTTTTCATCAAGTCACAAATTTGTTTCCCTTTAAATTTTCCTTAACCATTCTATTGACCTTGCTGTGGTGCTTCTCTAAGGCCTGCTCTGCTAAAAATTTTGGTGGCTGGATCTCAGTCAGACAAAAATGTGCCAGCAGGGCATGGCTGCAGCCTCAGAGCACAGTCACACTGTGTGTCAGTGTTGGGCTTTCCCCTTTCACTCTCCTGCATCTGTAAATCCCATCTGGCCCCATCAGGTCACAAGTGATGTTCAGCACTTGTGTGTCAGCAGCTCTCCCTGCACACTGAGGGCAGGAGGTGCAAATGTCTCCCAGGTGAAGCTGCTACTCCTCAAACCCTTCTAGTCTGCACAGCTGTTGTAGAAGAAAGTCATTGTGTGCAAACTGAGGTCCAGCAGTTAATGCAGAGGAGGTTTTTTGCCTTTCTCTACTCTTTTTGCCTCTATGTACTGCTTTCATCACTGTGGGTTGTAATTTAATGTAGATTTCCAGATTGTTCCATCTACTTACACTAAACTATTTGCTGAACTCTGTCCTGTATCTGCTATCTGCTGATGTTCATGAAACCAAGCCCTTTTTGTTTGTTTGTTTTTGTTCCTCTGCAGACTGCATGAAAGAATTCTTTATGCAAAGGTAATGTGGATGAATTCCATTTTCAAACACCTCCAAACCAGACATTCAAAACAAAATATAGATTTACCTCTATATCCTTCTCTAATTAGATTACTTGTGTCCTGTGAAACAATCTAAGCTTTCATTTCAAGGAAGCATTACCAGCCTTAATTTTGCCTGGAAAAATTTGAAGCATGACCAGACATTATTGATGCAATAAGACTTTTCTAAAGCTCTGGTTTGAAAAAGCTCCGGGAGGTGGGAATTCTGTTGTTCAGTCAATGGAGTGTTAACTCCAAAGCCTAAATCAGACAACTTTAAAAAAACCTTGTTCATCTTAGGAGCAAACATTGTTTATGTCACAGTCTGCTACCCTGTCCCTTCAGTCATGTGGTCAGATCATCAAACTTCCAGTTTAAAGCTAAAATGCAACTTTAAGGAGTATTCTGGCCAAATTTGCTGTCTGCTTTTAATCAAGTCCCAAATTTGTTTCATTTTAAATTTTCTTTATCCACTCTGATTGACTCAAATGAAAAGCAGGGATGATTGTGCACGGTGCACAATGATCTATGCCTGATATTGTGGAAATAAATTCAAGTTAAAAATGACCTCCTGATGCACTCAGGGCTCTGCTTTGCACCACCACTCATGCATCGTGACATTCTTAAACTTCTACCAGTAAAGTCAACATCAATATTACATCCATTTCTACAAAGCAACCATATAAACTTCATCTTTCTACACATGCTTTACTTTAAATCATGCATATAAATCCATCTACACGCACAGGCTGAATCTAAAAATTTGCAGATACTCAGCTGACGTATTTTCATTGTCAAGCTCAGGCAACTTAAAGCCAAATTTAATGCTCCAGCTCACATAAGAGTAAGCCTGCAGTATCCCAAGCTGGCTCCCAGCCTGGGGTAGGGCTCACTGGCTCAGACAAAGTGCTGTGGCCATGCAGGGCTGTGCTGGGAGGCTCGTGGCCCAGCTGAGGAGCCACTTGCCACTTTGGTGTCTCCACACTGCTCCCAGAGCTGCAAGATGGTTAACAGCTTTCTGCTGTGTCCTGCACCATGTGGATGTCACTCAGGGCTGGACCTGTCCCTTTCAGTCGTGACAAAGCCTGGCTGAGCTCTGTCTGCCCCCCTGCCCTCCTTTTTCCTCAGCCAAAGGACTGATGGCTCACTGATAACTTTGGCAGGATTGTCAGGGATGGGATGGAGGGGAGGGACCCTCAGGGAGGGTTTCCTTCACCACACTTGTGCTCTCACAAGCCAGGACCTGTCCTTGTGCTAGCACCCTGCAGCTGATGTCCCACGGTGCAGGGGACTTGCAGCCCCTCCCAGGAGGGAGCCAGTGTCCCCTGCAGCAGGGCTGGGATGAGTTTGTCACTTGCAAAGGAAGCAGACACCCACAGAGGTCCTGCTAAGGTGCATTTCAAACTCCTCCACCCACAAAGGGAAGAAGAGATAAAAGAACTATATGAACAGAATGCCCTCGATGAGCAGTGGCCAAGTTTTTATCATTTCCCAACACCTCTATTGTTTCTCCACTGACTAAGGAGAAAAGGTCTAAGTGGTGCATGTGGAGTTTGCCCCTGGAGATGGGGGAAGGGAGGAAAATTAAGGTACAAATATATAATTAGCTGCCTAATGTGAGGGACATAAAACACAGACATTTTTCATTCTGCCCCAGAGGTGACTGAGAGCGTAGAATCTCTGGGTAAGAAATCAATGCACAGACTGTCAGGTAAATACATATTGAAATATAAGTGGGGGGTAAGTTAATAGTTCTGCGAGGTCATATAATAAAGTCTACAGTTCTTTCATCAGCACTGTGAACAATGCAGTTACTGTGTTCCTCCCCTGGTGTAATAGCAAAGACAGTTGCTAGACTCTGAAAATAAATTATGCCATGCTTTATTAAATGGTAAACAGCTGTTCCAGCCACAATACAGCACATGCTAATTGAAGAATGCCTTAAGCAGTCCTATAATAAAAAGCTTTTAAGAGTTGGAGAGGGAAAAAAAAAAAAAAAGCCAGCATCATGACAGACTTACTATCATGGGTTCCCTTAGTTAAAATTCAACACATGGGTCATTCAAGGTGAGAAGGATATTCTGGGAGAAGATCTACAGTAATGAACATTTAAGAATCATTAGCAGGCTCTTTCATGCCACGATGCTGTAGGCAAAGACGTGCTTAGGTAGGAAGTACAGCCACAAGGTTCACATCGTGTTCCCTGTCTTGTTTTGCTAAGAGATATGTATCCAGGAATACAACAAACGTGCCAGGAGAATTGCACTTTCTGAGGTGGTGATCCCCAGCCCAGAAACCTCACTGGTCATGGGAACCACCCTGGAGACAGGGCAGAGAGTGAGAGCTATGGCACCAGCTGTGAAGGAGCACGTGGAGGAAAGAGAGAAGATGGCACAGGCCACCTTCCCTGAGCAGGTGTGTCACTGTCCCTTGGCAGAGCTCTGGCCCCTCATGCCAGCCTGGTGCTGTCGAGATGAGTGCCCAGAAGTTACCAAAGGGGCTACCAGGAATGCCAAGGTACAGTCATTTTTTTTAAATTTTTATTTAGAGGTCTCTACTGATCCGTGCAGTACCTTTCTAAGCAGCCTTTTGCAAATATCCCCACTTTGCACCTCAATTTTCCCATCTTTACCTTGCATTAAAAGAACTGGAAGCCTGGTGTGCAAAAGTCCCTTAAGAGTCCTGAATGATAGGTACTTTGAAAAATATAAATGTATTTATAGCAGCTACTAACTGACATAAGCATTTGCTCAGGAATGACATTCAGATATATGGCACTCAGACTTGCTTTCAGGGAAATTGCCCACGGAGTTAAACTAGATGTGCATGCATGTGTGTGTGTGTGTTAGTGTGTGTGCAAAATAAAACCAGCAAAAACAGTTTCACAGGAGAGGATAAAAAGGGAAAGAACCATGTTTTCCCCAGTACACAACACAATAATTCCTCACCCTGTCTTCAGGATTTCTCCTTTCTAAAAACTGTAAGATGAGTGCTGCATGGTGAGCGGGATGATTTTTTTCCTTTTTTTTTTTAATGTTTGCAATAAGGAAAGTGCTTGGAAATGAGGAATAAAGGACATGCCTCAATCCATTAGATGGCATGCAAATATTTCATTCTGCTCATTCAAATCATATGATGTGCTTGCAAATTCCTGCAACAAAGCCCTGGTTTAATGGAACTGCTCTTCCTATAGAAATGGAAACAGGTAAAGTTTTCCTTCATTGGACTGTGTGAGCATTTCCTTTATAAATAAAAGCTGCAGTATCCAAGGCATTTCCTTTGTTGTGTCACCTTTAGGACTTACTATTTGAAGTATTCCATTGAAATGGCTGTGCTCGGTGCAGTGTTCAGAATTTTAAGTAAAACCTTAAACAGTTACAAATCAAAGCATGGGGGTACTTTGAAGAAGCACATAGAGTATATACATTGCATTCTGCATGCATATGCATTGCTGGTATCTATATATCACCAACACATTCAAAAAAAAACATTCCAGCTTTGGGGAAAAATATTTCAAGCAAAATATAAATATTAAAAAAATATATAATTTTCAAAACTCAGATTTCAGCATCTTTAGGAATGGTTCTACGGGTACGCTTTAGAAATATGTCAGATTCTAAGAGAAATCACCATGACATTTTTCTGACATTAACTCAGTTGTTTTGATAAATATTGCACTACAATAAGAGGATACATTAATTAAATAATTACAAATAATGTTGTTTTTTCCTCGTGTATTTGTTAAATATTTTAGGTTTCAAGGTATCGTATTTTACACCTGCATCTGGTTTTATAGCTTCCTCCTCGCTCCCTGTGATTTTTGTTCCTCTTCTAAAAAGAATGCTTGAGGAAATTCTGTGCTGTCTCACTCAAATTTATAATTAATGTAGCAGAAAATTATATTTCTAATTAAATAAAACTGAGCATGAATTGAGGCAAATGCTTGAAGCATTATAAACAGTACAAACTTGGGAGAGGAACAAAATCGCAAACAATGAGCAGGTAATGTAACTGCATACATTAGAAACATCTCAATTATTACATCCACAAAGGCAGAACCTAAAAAGCTGCATTTCATAAGAAGGTGTCATGTTGACATATATTGCTCATTAAAAAAGGTGCCGTTTGTATATGGGTTACTGTTCTTCATCTGCATGAATACTGGTAACACTTTGTGGGAAAGGAAAGCCCTTGAGATTTTGTGTAGTTTGAATATTTAATGTAACAATAGTTTGCTCCCTAATAAAGAAAGGGAAGAAATTTGGGAGACGAGGACATAAATTTGCCTATTTATTATGTTGTGCTGACTGCAGCTGGGTATCAGCACCCCCCGTACACCTCTCCAGATCTGCTGTTAAAATTAGTGACTGCTCACTGAGGCTGCTCTTTCACCAAAACCACGGAGACTACAGACAAGAAGCTCCCCCACGTCCCCTTTTCAGGCAGAAAGTAGCAGGCAGCGTATATAATATTTGTATATTACATATATTTGTGTGTGTGTGTACTAACCTACTAGTTATCTCTGCTTACACCCCGGCTGTCAGCAAACTGTCAGCTGTCAAGGCGATAAGGTGGGCAGTTAAAAGAAGATACCGAAGCCTTAAGCTTCTTAATGTGCCACGAATCAATCCCATGAAAGCAAACAACTTGAAAAAGGGTTATATGTCTTTAGGAAATCTCTCAGCTCCCCTCTCCTTAGAGCTGGCACTGGAGTTGTCTCACCCTAATGACCCCTGAAGCAGCCCAGGGGGACTGTGAACGAGGCTGTTCCAGGAGGCAGCTCACTAATTGAGGAGCTGATGGGGGGGAGAGGGACCCTGCTTTAGCACGTTAAGTGTCCAAATCAAGCATGACCAGATTGACGTGGCCAAATCGCCGTCTGGAGGCCGCTCCACGCCAGGAGCAGCAGGGCTTGTCACACCTGATGGGGCCCCATCAAGTCCTGTTAGGGAAGGGATGTGTTACAGGCTGGGAGCCCCCGCCCTGTGTGGGGAATTGCTGCTCCCCAGCTTTCCCTTTCCTTCCCAAACGTGCCCGGGCAGCAGAGGCACACCTTGCCAGAGGCAGAGTTGGCGGCTCCCATCGCACAGCCCACCTTCAGCTCCCCTCCAAAAGATCAGGAGGGCTCTCTCGGTTCAAGGGGAGCAGTTGGAGGAATTCATTCTCTGTTCTGGGCTGAACAGGCATGTGCAGAATGCTCTGGAAAGGAGGGTGTTTGGGGGCTACTGCCTTTGCTCAAAGATACCCAAAAAGGGGGAGTTTTACAAATGCTTTGGGCTCCCCAGCCATTAAATCCCAAGTGCTCCCAGCTGCCCTGCAGGACTGGGAAGGCACAAGCCTTCCTTGGAGAGGCTGAAGTGGGGGGATTCAGAGCACAAAGGGCTGTAAAATGGTGAACTCTCGGGCTTTTCAATCATGGAGGGTTGCCTAACTGTCTTCCTGAAAATCCCCCTCATCAGCAGTTTGATCAAGGTGACAGAGACAGTCTGGGATTTAATCCCATCTAGGATTAAAACTCAACAGTTCCTGCCCCACGGTCCTCAGCATGCATCTACTTTAAAAGAGAGAAGTTCTTATTTTTCCACACTGTCAGGAGATGCGGCCACAATGTGGTCAAGGTTGTCTTGTCAATTTATCTGTTATTTATGTAGAGCAGGGGCCTCCTGAGCTGCACTGAGGTAAAATTCAAGCTGAGGAGGAAATATAGCAGGATGGGAGTTGTCAGCCTCTGAAATTCAGTGGAGACACTCGCAGGCAAATGTTTAGGGGGATATTTTAAAAGCTTGAGTAAATCTTTCCTAAACAGCATACATTGTTCTATGATGATATGAAAGCAGGCTCTATAGGACTATCAAATCCAGACTTTATTTCTCTACTCATTCAGATCTAAAGAAGGACTGCACAAAGTCAGGGCATATCAAGACATAATTTAGAGCAAAAAATACTGGAGAGAGACTGCAAGGCATTATATGGAGAATATTTCCATATTTACTTTGAAATTTCTTGGGAAACCTGAGCTAGCTTTTGTTTTTTTCAGGAATAAAAAGCTAACAGGCAAAGCAAACCCACATCAGACCCGACATGTCTACTACTTTACATAAGTCCCTTTCCCCCTGAAACTTAGGGAACCTTCTGTGAGGAATATCTATCTGTGGCTTTAATATGGATTTTTTTGATAGGTATATGAAAAGAGGATAGTGGAGGTAAAATCTCAAAAGCATCAGCAAAAATCATTACAAGAGAAATAGCATCTAGCTGTGGATCACATATACTGCATGTATTGCACTACACACTGCCTTTCACGTATTCTGAAATGGGGGTCACCAAATTACCCCTCAGACATGACAACAGATAAGTGCAGGGATGGGGATGAAATCTTCCTGTACCTGCAATGTCCCCAACCCCAGAAAATCTCGACCAACTCAGCAGAAGTTGTCTCACCCTGTGTCCCCACCCTCCCTCTGGAACTGGTTCCTCTGCTCGCCTTGCCAGACACCAGGCAGGACAGATTACAGCAGGGTGGCAAAGCCAGCATTCCTGGGCATCGCTCTGGAGAGGGGGAAATGGGCATTCTGCTTGGTTTCTACTGCTGCCACGACTCTGAGCCCCTGAGAGGAGCTGATACTGCAGCTTCTCCCGTGCCTGCCTGTTGCAGCAGTGAGCAGCAGGGAATGCTGTGAGCATAGACAGGCTGCAGCCATGGGGAGATATAGGAGAGCAGAGAGTGCCAATGAAGCAATCCCCTTCCACTGAGGTGTTGGAGCAGGTAAATGCATCCTGCTCTGCACTCTCTCTGTGATATCCCTTGCCCTAGCGTTGCTGAAGTGAAGGAGGTGCAATTCTGAGACAGTTTGGAGGACAGATTGGTCACAGTATTTAATGTGCTCTGCCCAACACTGCAGCCCCTTGGCCCTCCCTGCTGCACTGAGTCCATGGCTGTGCATCTCCATGTGTGCTCCTGGAAGGCAATACCTCTGTCGTGGAAGCAGTAGGGGAAGGCTGTTTGGAAAAATGAAATTGCTGCTCAAACATATGCAAGTGAGCAATGTGGGAGAAGGCATCCTTAGGAGGAGAGGCATGGATGGCTCTGGACATTTTCATGCCCTTCCTGCAAACCTGAGGTCACCCTGAGTTTGTGACTGTATCTCCCCCTCCCTGGGGAAATATCCCCTGCCACAGGTGCAGCAAAGCCCAGTCAGATCTGTCCTGGCACCTGTATCAGCTGCTGTTGCGCCATAAACATCTGAAAAATATTCCACAGACACATTCCCACGCATGCCACCCACCCAAACCTTAAAGGGAGAGAAGCCTGGCTGCACTGAGGGAGTGTTCTCTATTTTCCTGCACTTTTTTGGAGGCCTTTGTGTCAGTGTAGAGAAGATTTTAGAAGCTGTCCAACCAAAAAGGAGCAACTACTGCTCCAAGCCATTGCTGGTGACCTGACTGAAACGCAGTTAAGTACAGGATAACATTTTCAGTATCCCTGCTCCAGTACTGTAAACTTCAAGTTCCAAAATACATTCACTAAAGAAATAGGAAGTAGTGAAAATCAGAGGTGCCTTTCCATCTTGTTTCTGCCAGCAAAACACAAGCCATTAGATAAAATGCTAACTTGGATTGCAGATCTTTTGTTTACTCCTCCCTACAAGTGTTCAGTCCTTTGTTTCTATCTCATTCTATTAATTTTCTCTCCCTTTTATTGCTATTTCTTTTATTGTTACCTTTCTCCACTATTCAGGCTTTTTTGCTTTTGCCAGGTCCATCCCTGTGCATATTTACTGACTCTCACTTAGCACATTACACTTTGTGCAGAGCCTGACCCAACTCACCATCCCACCCAGGCTTCAAGCCTCATCTTCCACTGGAGTGCATTTTCCTTCTAGTTCCAGTTAGATTTCAGGAATAAAACTTTTTCTAAATTGTAGTGAGGGGCTTCCAATATTTCCAGTCTGAGAGCTACCAACTTTTCTGAGGATTTTAAGATGTATTTGGCACGGTCACCATAACAAATTTAGGACATGTTCCATATTCCATTGTTCTACTCTGCCTTTCCTATCACCTGTGAAGTTGGGTGGGAAGGTTTTTTAGGGGAGTTGGAGCTATGTGATCTTTAACGTGTCTTCCAAACTGAATTATTCTATGACTCTGTGATTCTTGGTAGTTTGAGAGGTGAGTTTAAAGTCTGTATTAAGGGTGATGAGTGGTGGTAGATGAAGAATTGGAGGAATTTTTCCCTTTCTGTAACCAGCTACTGGTTGTAAGAGCTGTAAGGGAGGGGATTAGGACAGGCCCCTTTGGAAAGGAGCTTGCCAAAATCTTATTTATTAATGTAGTGAGAATGGTTATAAGGAATATTCCTATTCATAATTTACTGTTGTAACTGGCTACTCTACTGGACCCACTGTACTTGTACCTCAGGCAGCACACAACCAACTAGACAAGGCTCAAGCTTGTCCTCAGCCCTGCACAGCACAGTTATTCCTAATTTCTTGATTAAAAAATTGTCCTACAAATTGACATTAGGAGATTTGGGGTGGAACTCGGGATTTTGAGAAACAGGCAGACAAAATTCTCAGAGGTTCCAAGTTCTTTGGAAATCTAGCCTCGAGCTCTTCATTTTGATGTGGTTCATTTTAGCATGAGAGGGCAACTTGAGATGATTTTAATTTAGAAAAAAAAAAAAAAAAAAGAAAATTATCCTCTTTACAGACATGCACGTAAAGGGGGAAATAATAAGGCCAAAACCCTTCATGCTACATTTTAATTGAAGCTGGAGAAGTATTAATCAGAGGGCAGAGAGACATTTCAGAACAATCAGTTACACATCAGATATGAAGCACACCCAGGGCCAGCTCTGCCTGGCAGGACAGAGGGTGAGCTTTGCAAACCAGCACAGTGGCAGCAGCCCCCATAAGCCTGGTCTGCCCTGCTAGACCCAGCCTTTAACTCACTAAGTTCAGCTTAATGCAGCCACTGCTCAGCAGGGATTTTGTCACCTGCAGCTTTTTCCTCTTCCCAAAAGTTCTATTAAGGGGTTTCCCCACTATTCATTGGCAAGGATTAAATTGAGCTGAAATTATTGGTGGGTTATTCATACAGACAATGGCCACAAATTCTGCCACGTGCTCTTTATGTACCTGCAAGCAAACCCTATTTCTGACTGAGCTGACCAAAACCCTGCTAGCCTAAAAAAAAGTAACACTTTACAAACTGTGCTTGTACAAATATGGGTTTTCCACCCATGCTAGATGGTTTTAATGTACTGATACAGTAAATTCTTATTAGAGGTATTTTGCCAATATTGAATGTCAATATTTCTAGAAGGGCAAGTTTTCATAGTGTTGAATATTCCTTGGTTCCATAAAGAAAAGATTGCAGACTTCAGAGGGATGAATCATATCCACACCAATTTCCTGGATTGGACCATGTGTTACCACACTGTAAGAGTCTGTCTGGAAAAAAAACAACCCCAAACTTATGTGCAAATGGAACAAATGTCTGATACCAGGCAGAAGTGTTTTATCCTAATGAAAAAGCCTGCTTGTTAACTAGGCTTTGCTTAGCATTTTTATTTTTATTTAGAGTGTTCCCACAGGCCTATTAAATTCCCCTACTCTTAAAACTAATTAAAGGGTATTTTAATTATCCAAGATATCTCAATTCATAGATTATAAAATGTAGGAAAAAAACCCAACCCATAGTCTGGAGAATAATGTGCAGCATATTGCAGTTGGAGCTACTTCCCCTGGATCATTGCTCTATAATTCCATAGTCTTCCATATTTTCCATTTATTTCCAAAACAAATGCTTCTTTTCAGCTTATTTTGGTTCTATATTTTTTCCCAACAAAAAGGGCTTTGTTTGCCATCAAATGTTTTTTGTTTTTTGGGTTTTTTTTACACAGTCACAGCATCTCTGAGCAGACCTGAAATTCCAGAGTCAGTGAATACTTTAGAAAGTACAGGACACAAATTCACATTTGCACCTGTTTGTTTCAACGGTGGAAATGGCTAGTTTATAATCATTGAATATTTGCAAACAGCCACCCTGTTTGCTTCCTGGAATTATTAGATATTAGCTGAAATTAAATATTGCACCCTATCCTTGGAATGATGACTTTTTTTCTACCAATAACTCAGCCCAAACATAGAAAACTATAGGAACCATTATCAGATCATCTCAATTAGGAAAAAAAAGAATATGGAAAAATTCTATGTTCAAAAGAATTCACTTGAAAATTTTGTGATCTCAGTTAATTGTATGCAGAAAAGGAACTGCAACATTTATTTTTCTGTCAAATTCCTCATCTACTGGGAAAAAAGAAAAGGAGGAAGGAGGATCAGAGATCAAATCTATGATTTTTGAACTAACTGCTTTAATAAAAGCTGATTTAACAGCTGAAAAAGCAAGAAAAAATCCCAAACATTTTTTATTCCTGGGGTGATTTATTTCCATGCTCCCCAGCATCTGCAGCACCGTTCAGTGAGAAAGTGAGGCAAAACTCCCTCCTTGTGCCCAGCATCTACCCCTGAACTAATTCTTTCAGGCAGGCTTAGGAAGAGGAGGAAAGCCAGCTTCCAGAACAGATGGCAACACCTTCCAATCCTCCCTTGCAGTGCCAAGCAGACACCAATTGAATATTCTGTGGGCCCTTCCTTTTGTGACCAGGAGCCTTGTGCAGGGCTCCTGCACTGAAGGGGCTCCGTGGAGGCATTGCCTGGTGAGCCACAGCCACAGCACTGATGGAAAAACTCCCAGCACAGCACCCCCAGCAGCAGCCCCTGCACACAGGGACTGGCTGTGTGCAAAACAGACTCACAGGAAGAGCTCCCTGCTGCACCAGGGAAGGAGCTCTGGGTTGCTCTACCATATCACTGCACCCTAAGCAGCTCTGCACAAAGTTGCATGATTTTTAAAAAAACAAATACTCTTCCTGTGCTCAGTAAGTTCACTTGTGTTAGGAAGAATTGCAGGACTGGCACCAAATGAGCAACAGCCATCATCCTCTTTCTCTTTCTTTTTTTTTTGGTTTACACACATGTGTGTAGAATCAGAGGATCACAGAAATCTGGGTGGAAAAGGACATTAAAGATCATCCAGGTCCAACCCCCTGCCATGCACAGGGACACAGAAGAGTGCATCCACATTACAGCAAACAGAAAATGTAAAAACACACCTAAAAGAGGGGGATTTAATTTTTATTTATTTTTCTTGTGAATGCACAACAGAACATCTTGTTCTTCTACTAGTTCTGCTCTTGTAATTATAACCATGGCTCTCTAGTGACTTGCCTGGCATGACAAAATCTCCTGACAGAAGCAGCCATGCAGCTTTCTGCAATTCCTGCACTGCTTCAGGTGCAACCATCCCTTCCTCTGTCTCTTGCAGAGGCAGAATGAGGTCCCCACACAGGTCTCAGCAACATCACCATTGCTGAGAATTTGAAATCAAGGCGCCAGACAAAAACAGGTGAAATCAGCAAAACGAGGGAAAGCATAAGAAAGTGGTGAAAAGTGAGGAATTGTTCTGATCAGAGTGGTAAGCACAGTCAGATTAAAGTGTCAGTGCACTGTCAGAATCCACAGTGCACTGACACTTTAATCACACATAAATTCATAAATTCCAGGGCGTTTTTACAGCTATTTTACATGGTTGGCTTTTCCATCCTCTGTGTCCCAGCAGCTTCTTGGTCCCTGGAAATTAAAGGTATTGAAATGTGCCCAGAGTGTGTGCTCACCTGCTCTCAGCTGCTGCTTCCATGTGCATGTCCAATTCCACAGGGAATGCATTTACAACCTTTTTTCCCCCCCTTTCAGTATTTTTGGGGGCCATTTCCCAACACTCACTGGTGACCTTTCCCCATGGTGGAGTGGTTCAACAGCTGGCCAGATGTGAGACTGCTGGAAAAGTTAATTACTGTTGTTTTGAGGTTTTATCCAAAAAATCAAATCTGGTGTATTGTGTTTATATTTGAATTATTATTTCACCTGCAGTAATCACTACTATAAAAAGGAAACTTTCCATAAAGGAATTATTCAGCAAAAAAATGTGTGTATATATGTTTGAAATAAAAGGTTTTTTTAAAAATACAAAAATTCTGTTTGCACACTGAGACAGAATTAAAAAAAAAAAAACAAGCCTACAGTTAAAAATGATATTGAAATAGTGAATAATTTTAATGCTGACTGGAACACTCACATTGCAGAATTCAAACCTACAAGTAAAATTGACTACAAAACCAAAATTGGCTTTGTTGGCTTTTATTGCCCTAATCTCTGAGAAATGTGAAAAGCAAACAAAGAAAAAAAGTATGAATAGCAAAAGAAAATGGATTTCAAACCTATGTTTGTAATAAATAAATAGTTTGCAACAGAAATATTTCTTTAGAGCATGCAGTAGAACTTAAATCTGGCACCACCTCTTCCAAACTCTGCTGAAATCTTGTGTAAAATAAATATTTTTCTTCAACAATAATCTATTAACTTGAAGGCTTAACAACTATTTAGGCCTGATACACAAAAATAGCAGTGATGACAGCATTTAATACAATTTTCTATGCAGAACCTCCTCCAGGCTCAGAGTTCAGAAATTCAGAAATCTTCAAAGGACATCCTCTAGATGTGCTTTAAAAGGCACACACGGGCTTGCAATATTTTCATGGCAGGAGGGTTAACAATTAATTCATACAAATAATGTTGTATTATTGGTAATCATCAGGAATATAAGTACATTTTTTAGGGAATGATTTTTAGGGTTTTTTGTTAGATTTTTTGTACAGAGGTGAATATATTATTCTTACCATCAGCATGGTAAAATGTTCTTTTAGTAGCTGCAACTTGGCTGTTACAAGGGGAAAAGGGAATAAGTGAGGAACAACAACAAAATAATTTAAATCTTTTATGATATTAGTGGAGGAAAAACCCTTCCTGCATTGTTCTGTTCATTTATTTTTTGTGACTTTTTTGTACCTGATGACCAAATGTAATTAATGAAAAATGCACTTTGCTCCTGGCTGATATCAGAGAATTTTCCACAGGTTTTTCCATTTAAAATAAGAAGAATCTGAATAAATGTTCACTTTTAAAAAATGACTTAATGGGCATGTTCTATTGCTCTTTTGCTTAAACCTTTCAATTGCTTGAAGATTTTGGGTTGATGAACACAAAAATGATACTCTGTGGAAAAAAAACCCAAAAACAAGCAACTTGTTGTGGAGCTTCCAAGCCCTGAGGGCTCAGACACTTGCATTTTACACTTTGCTGGACCTATCAGATACAGAAATAACTCTGTTTATTTTCTGCACAAGGGTTGTCCAGTCAGTGCTTGAGAAGTTCAAACTTCTTCACCAAGCTGTGATTTTGCTAAATAATTGCAGAAGGCAGATAAAAACCAAATGCCTTGTTGGTACCCCACAGAATTTTGCACATCATGAACTAGGAATTAGAAATTTGCAGTGAAGAACTGGGAAGGGGCAAATAAATTCTATATCTGAGTTACCAATAAGTTGACAACTATTAATTTAAAGCCAACATCTGATGATTTAACTGTGCAAGCTCAGCCACAGCACAGCATTTGTTCACAAATTTGAACTGCTAATCTCACTGTGCTTCTAAGACCAAAGACAAATGTGGAGGAATGCACAAATTGATTTAAATTAACCAGGACTCACTACTCATTTTATGAAAAGTGTTGGGTGTGCCTTGCATCCAAAAGCAACAATTGGTTATGCACAATGCTCTGCAGCAGAACTGTTTAAAAATCTGAAGTATTCCTAAACTGTTTCACTTAAACATTTCTGCAATAAAATCTTATTGAACTGCTGCTTTTATTAATTTTTTACACACCAGAGACCGAGTGAATGCAAGTTGATTTTTTTTCTTTTCTCCCTTCTATGCTTTTTTTTTTTTTAAACTTTACCTACTACTAACAAATAAACTATCCCTCTTTTTTTAATAAAACCACAGCCTTGAGTTTTGGCCCCTTAATAGTAGCCTGCATGGTCGACTACCCTTGGTGTTAAATTTTCTTAAATTGTATTTCTGTCAGTATATCATTTTTTTAAGCAATGGACCCTATAATAGCAAGCTCTGTTCTGTCAGGAGTACATTTTAACAGCGTGACACAAGTATTTTTCACTACAGGAGACAAACAATGATATGTATTACATGCAGTAAACATTGCCTTTGGTACATGGGGTTCTCTTAGCATTCATCTGTCTAAAATTTCATTGTGTCCTGCACAGGGAAAAAAAAAAACCCTGCCTCTCATTATCTATTGCCGAGGGCTGTAGGTTTGTAAAGTGCCAGCAATGCATTGTCACATTTCTCACAAAACAAGGGCTTGATTGAATATTACAAGAGCAGTAGAGACCCTGCAAGGTGGATTAGGGGGATATTTTAATAGTGAAAACAAAATAACAAACCTTTCACTGAGCTGCTTAACTAACAGTATTGTAATCAATTTCCTCTTTTTCTCCCTAAAACAGGCCCCCTTTCCCCAAAACAAGTAGGGACAAGAATTTCATCAAATAAAGACATTTTGTGCTTAATAGCATCCTGGCAAGAAGAGAGGAAAAAAATGGCAATTTTTCTGTGGGAAATGCACCCAACCCTGTGATTTTACAGAGCAAGGGCTGCGACAGCAGCAGTTCTGAAATTCACAGTGAATTTACTTAGGGGCTGCAGTTCAATAGTTAATCAGATTTTTATACTCCCAGCTACTTGGGAACACGAGTTTCCCAGTGCTCATGCACACGAAGTGCCCTTTAGGTACAAGGGACCACCCCTGAGAATGTTTTCTCTGACGTCTCTGTCCCATTTTAGGTGGTTGTACAGGACCTCACGTGAGCCATGTGCTGCAGGGTCATCCCCTCTTTTTGTGCATCGGGTGGGCTGGGAGTGGATTTATAAATGGCTCAACACTGGCACAGTGGAACCAGCAGGGCTGTGGAGCACTCTGAGAAGCTTTGCTGAGCTCAAACATGACTTTCCTGCAGCACCTTAAACTGCAAGCACCATAAAAGGGCCTTGTGCAGGGAATCATCCAGGAGAATAAAATCAAAGTATACAAAATTACTCGGATGAAAAACCAACGCATGATTCACTTGTTAATTGATCCTTAAAAGAAATATGATTTTCCCCCTCCCTTTGGAGGTAGAATCATCATGGTCAGAGAAAGAAAACAAGCAGGATTGATTTAATTTTTTAGAGTCTGGGTAAATTCTCTCCACCACAAAACCATTTTCTTGTTGTAGGCAAATCACTCCCAAGCTCTCAGTTGCCTCTATTTTGACAACCAGAACAGGACATTTTCTCAGCTCCAAGGGAACAGACACCTTGGGCAGAAATCCTGCAGTCCCAGGCTCAAATGTATGGCAGAACTTCCTCCCTCAAAAGCAGGAAAAGTTTTTAGTGCCAGGGAATTATTGGAAAGGGATTACCACCAGCACTGATGAAAAGTAAGCTAAAAAAATCTTGGTAAGATTTTCTGGGCCCAAAGCAGAGAGGTCTGCAGCACACACCAAAGCTGCAGTCTGTATACAGAGGATAAGGTTAAAACAAGCAGTGTGTGGAGCTGGGGAGGGAGAGAGGGAAAAGGGGAAGCAAATGTCTTTTTCAAAGGTGACAAGACTTCTTAAAAGGCTGTTATGGAAATTACCAGGGATTTCTTCTTCCTCAGAATATTTTAAATTAAAGAGCTGGCATAGGAAACGTCCAGTGGATCGATCAAGGAGAGGCAGATACACAACTCTTGATCCCAGGCACACAGTTCATTTTGCATCTGATAACTGTTGGCTGTTGTCAGGGCTGTTTAATGGCTGGGGGGGGTTAAAGGGAGAGAAATTTACAGCTGTTTCACAGAGACAGAGAAGAGATCATTTGCTCTACATAGCCTTCAAAAAAAGAAATATAGAGAGGAGCTGGCATGGGTAAATGCTGAGTTTCCTTGCCAAAGCCTGTAGCCTTATGAGATTCTCTGTGCATCTTCTCAGCCGAGCTGAAGAAGGTTTGGCTGGAACAAAATTGCTTCTCACCAGCAACATCTGCTACGAGATCTGGAGATCTCTGTCATAACAAAGGCTGTTCTCAGATTCCTGCCCTCCTGTAGGTGCTGAGTGCCAGATGAAGGGGCTGGAACAGGATAAATGGACTCTGCAGGCCCTGCATCCTACTGAGGGGGAATTGCCATAAGAATGGGGAAGCACAACCATAAACTCCCATCCAAGGGCCCTTCTGACAAACTCTGCTTTGGCAGAACCAAAGGATGGTTCACAGCAGATGTTCTGGAGAGACTTGGCAACATTCTGCTGAGTTCCTTTGACAACACAGGTCTGTAAGTGTACAAAAATAACTCCAAGATTCTTAGGTTGAAATTTCTGCACTGGGTGCAAAATTCCTGGTTTTTTGTTAAGAGAACATCCCTGTCCAACCATGCAGGAGCCACTCTGGCAGTCACGCTGCTGAGCTGGAGCCCAAACCCTTTTGGGGCAGCCCCAGTGACCTGACAGGGACAGGTTCCTGTGTGGTTCCCCACACACCCCACATTCATAAGGCAGACCAGGCTCCCCATAGCAGAGTCCTGGATGTCTGGATCCATGGAGGAATTTATTCACAGTGCAGTATCATCAACATTTTGAACTGGTGCCTCCGAGGAGGGACCCCTAACTAAAGAACCCCCAGGTTTTTGTCCCCTCACAGTCCAAGCTCAAGGTTCTCTGGTGTCTTCTTGCTGAGCCATCAGCTCCTGCCTTCCTCTGAGTGCCCACAGGTGCCTGAGTATGCCAAGCAGAGGTACCTGCACTGGCTGTGCTCCTCCACACATTTAGTCCTTTCCTAACTAATGTGTCTCCAGGAGGACCTGTCTGAGGAGGTTCCCACCAGCACTTCCCTCACCCTGACAGAAAGGAGCTGTAAAACTGGAAAACCTGGGCTGGGAGTGCAGGGAAAGGACATGGAGCAGGATGGTACTGGGCTACAGGAGACTGTCAGAAAGAAAAAAACCACCAGGGAGGCTGAGAGAGAATCTGATGTGTTGTCACATCAACCAACAAGGAGAGCTACTGCCCAGAGCCTTCATTGTGTGTCAGAGCTGCAGCCTGACCTCTCCCACCTTCCCCCAGCATGGGGGGGAGAGGTTTCAGCTGCCCTGCTCTCTGCACTGAAAAAAAAAAGAAAAAAAAAAAAAAAAAAAAGAAGTACTAATTTGACCCATTTCCACTCCTTCATTTCTAAAGAGTGCAATATTGAGGCATCAGTGACAACTGTGTCTTTAACACAGCTGATCTATAAGGACTGCCAGGTAATTAGGTTGCTTGATTTCTTGAGACTGCAGGAAAAGCCAGGGAGCCCACGGTGGGCACACGAGCAGTAATTGCTGTGTGACAAGATGCTCACCCATCTGTCCAGAGCCTTGTGCAGTCATTCACTCCAGCCCCACTGACAGACACAGAAGGCCAGACTGACTTCAGCATTCATAGGTGACATTGCTGGAAGAGACTTGCCCCCACCTGCTTTTTACTACAGCAATTAAATATTTATGCATTTGCTACAAAGCTTCTAAAGCAGATGAGAAATACTCATAAAACTGGATTTAAATCACCTCACCTTCAGTATTTCATCCCAGACACTTTGCAAATGCTGGAAAAGGTGTTGACTATTCCTAAATAAATTCATGGGGGGGTAAAAGAAGAGACAAACTTCACATGCTGCTCACAGCTCTGGGCCAGTGCAACAGCTTAATGTAAAACCAAGTCCTTGGCTAGTGCCACCATGAGACTTTCATGTGCAGACCAAAGACAAAGCTGGGGACCTGCCCTCCTCCCTTGTGCATCAAGCTCATGGCAGTGAGAGAACAAGCAAGGAGGGAAAACTAAAAAAAAGCTGGATTTTGCCACAGTCATTACCATGTATCCTTCACCATTCTCAAACACAGCTCCTTTTCTTGTACCTCCTCACCACAAATTTTGGGTGCAGATTAAAAAAGCTCTAAGATCCATTGTTAAAACTCACAAACCAGAAATTCTGTGCTTTGGTGCAAGCAGTGACTTGGCTTGTGGGACTTTTTGGAATCACTGCAGCAAGTCGTGAATGATGTATGAAATGAAAAATCCCTGCTCACTGCACACTATTCAGATAGTAAAATCTCCCTGGAGCATTAAAAAAAAGCACTTGAACGTGTCATTTTATTTTTGTCCTGTGCCAGAAGACTCCCTCATCTCTCCCCAAGAACATGCAGCTACCTCAGCTATCACCAGAGATGAGAAAGCACTCTTGGAGCTGAAGTAGAAGGGCTCAGTTTACACAGTGTTTCCAGGAAAAGACACAGTGACCTGGAGCAAACCAGCCAGAATTATATTGGACTCAGGCCTTCCTCCAAACACAGCTTTTTTGGTCATTTTTTAAAGTAATATCTAATCTTATCAGCCTGACTCTATAACTTGATTGACCTTTGGAGATTGCATTAAGGAAGCAACAACAGCATGCTCAATGCAGTTAGGGCCATGAGGAGAAACATTTGATAAAAATATCATGTGTGTGACTAGACATCATTTATGTTGGGACAAATACAGCAGCATGCTTTGAATTCAGGCTTTTATTCTTTCTTACCCCCTTTACTGGAACTTTTTTTCTCTGCCCTTAGGTGGTGACCTTTTAAATTTGGCAGAGCCAAATAAATGTCTGATGCCATAATTTACCCATCTTTTGACTTGCTGCATGTGGTGCTAGTACAATGGGATAGGAACTTTTTTCTTGTGGTTTTTAAATTGTGGGGATTTTTTTTTTCCTTTGGAAAGAGGGGGAAGCTGTGGCAGCAGCAATGCAGAACACAGAGGAATGTTGGATTGCTCTCAACAGGGATTTCTTCCTTACCAAAACTCCTGCATGCATCAGGCAGCCTCTGCTCACACACACAAACAGAGCCCCCCTCATCCCTTCCTCCACATCCCAAATGACAGAAGATCTCCAGAATTAATCTTGCAGCAAAACCACTCAGTTTGGAGCACACAAACTGTCACTCTTTCCCAGTCACTAAGAAGTGGGGAGTTGCCCAGTTTGCTGGTGCTCATTTTGAGCAGAGGGAGGATGGAAAACTGACAGCAAGAGCACAGATCTATGGAAGAGTGATCTGCCCAGATGCAGATGTCTTGGTGGCTGCATTTCCTTTTAGGAACAGAAAGCAGGGGTCCCATCTAAAGACAACTGATGTTGTCTTCTCTTGACAAGTTTTCTTAAATTTGCAATTTAATGTTTTTTCCTCCCAAATTCCAGTGATGAGGAAGGATGGTCACTCACACTGGCATGATGCATCTGTCATTTTCAGCATTCTGAAATTTTGGGGAAAGCAGCTGTTAACCCTTCCACTTCTCTTGTTTGTTCATATCAACAGCAGAGCTGTACCTACTCCTGCCCCTGGTACACAGCAGGAGGAAGAAGGGATGGGGGGGACCATCAGACACCTGAGGCAGGGCAGACACAGAAATTCACATGTATCCTCCCCCCATCAGCAGTCCTGCCTTCAGCAAGCTCTGCAGTGAGAACAAATTAACAAATTCGATTTTTTTTTTTTTTTGTTGAAGCAAACCAAGAAGGAGACAGCAAAACCACAGCTGGCATCTGCTGTATTCCTGCTGCCAGGAAGATGCCATCCCTGGGTGTCAGCACCCAGCCCTGCTGGCAGCTCCTGCAGCACAGGGGTGATGGGAGGGAGCTCCTCAGTGTCTTTTCTCAGCAAACTCTCCAGGTCTAGGCTGGGTTTGGTTTCACAAGAACTCAGCTTGAGCTCAAGGAGTCAAAGAACCAGGGCTTAAAAGCATGGATAAAACAGTTCTTCAAAATTTGGGGGTGAGAGGGTTAGTTCTTGAGTGCTCTGCAGGGATGGTGGTTTCCAGGCTTGCAGTGACAAAAATCACATCTTTCCACTCAGGCAAGATTTTTTTTCGGGGAAACTTAACGTGCTTGCAATCATTTTCTAAATCTGTTTCCTTCTCATTCCAAAATTTTTTTCTTTTTTTTTTTTGGGGAAGGAGGAAGAGAGGGAATAGATAAGAAATACTTGTCCCCTATACCATCTTTTTGATACTCTGCTAAAAGCAGCAGTACAGTTGTTATATAATATTGACAGTATTGCACAAATCACCAAGCAGGAGGCACGTGGGAGTTGGTGGCAAGAACTAACTTTTTCAAAAGGCACACCTTAAAACAGGAAGGATGAGGAGAAAGGATTTATGGTGGTTAAATTAGAATTGTGAAGTAGTTGTTTGTCTGCTAAAATAACCTTTCACATATATTTATACAAGCACATATATAAAATAGATAAAAATTACTTTTTCAACAGGTCATGAAGAAAACTGTTGATCTGTCACCATAGTGAGATAATGTGAATAACAAGATTACTCAGGATAGTTAACTCCAGAGTTATTTGTTCAGATGCAGTACATATCTATCAAGACTGAAAATCTGCCAAATTACAGTAAATTTTGCAAATATAGACTGGATTTTACTCAGAGTAAAGCCTGTAGCAGGGGAGGTATATTTGTACAAGGAGGGCAAAGAGGTGGATGGAAGCAAGCACCTGCTTACCACGGCAGGGAGAGGCTGTGCTTGGGATCATCCTGTGGCCAAACTGATGAATAACTTGGACTGGGTGCTACCCCCACCACCCTACATATTTCAGGGGGGCTCTTACAAAACCCACTTGTGTGTTTTACCTGTAATTATCAGGTGAGAACCTAGGAGGAGCAGGGAGAATAAAGAAAGATGCTGTTCTAGGAAAAGGCTCTGGCTGTGCTGCACCTGGGGACAGAGAGTAATTGGGACCCTGCCTGGGACCCACCAGGGGTTGTCATGAAAGGGCTCAGAAGAGCACAGAGGACACCCAGCCCTGGATGTGTGCTCTTTGTTTTGCTCTCTGACTCCCTCCCCAGCCATTCACTCTGCATTATGACTGAATTAGGTGAGGAGGTGCTGGGGGAAGTGCTCTTGGCTAACTTCACTGCACAGCCAGGCTCATTAAAACCAGCACATTTGCTGCAGTATGTGCAGCATTTCCTCCAGGTTTTAAGATTGTTTTAGTAAGTGAAGTTCTGAGCAGGAAGAATACATTTTAATTTACTTTTTAGTGGCCCTGTTATAAGTATTCATTGTCACGCTGGATTTTAATATTTTTTTTTATTACTACATGGAGCATAAAAAAGTATGAATGCAGTATCTTAATATTCTTCTGGAAGCCTAAAGCTGCTAAGTACACAGCACATGCTCATTAGTGATATTTTGGAGCATGAAGAGAAAGTGAATTGAGAACCCAAGGTTCACAAGCATCAACACAAAACCTCGGGGCTTTTTGGTAAAGTTTTATCTCACCTCCAACTGCTGCTTCCCTGGAAAGCTGTGGAGAGCAGAGCCCATGGGGTGTAGAGCCAAGCCTAGACTTGGAGCACTAAATCATTGCCCAGCAGTTTGATTTGGGGCAGTGCTGGGTGGGATTAGCATACAAATAACCATCCTTCCTGTCAGAGACAAACAGGGCAAGGTTGTCACAGGTGTCACAACTTTGATTGACATCCCAGACATTGCAATGAGGTGCCTGGCCAGGATGAGAGCCCTGGGTCTGAGCATCTCCTGGACCAGGGAGGTTTGTCAACAGCACACAAAGAACAGGACACAGCAGTTCAAGAGGGGTTTGCAGGCAAAGCCATTCTAATTTTAAAGGTTTGGCTCTGCTGGGGCATGTTTCTAAATTAATAGGCCCTATGCCTTTCCACAGGATTATTCTGGCTACACCAAGTCAAGCATGTAGGACATGTTTGTAGGATTAGATTTAATGTTATTTTGGTATAGAGCATTCTTAAATGTATCAGATTACAGATTAAGTGAGGAAGCCAGCAAAAACTAGTGCAGAGCAGCTTGTCATTGCAACTGCCCTCCTCCTTCTTAACACTTTGGATAAGGCACACACATTAGGCTTATAAAGACTACTTTGAAAAGGTTTTTTTTTTTTTTTTTTGTAAACCCAAACATCAGATCCTAGAAAGTTCTGAATTCTGTGTAAAATTTGTTTACCACAAATTAGAAAGGGAAAAATGAAGCGTGTTCTTTATGGGGAAATGAGTTTTTACGTTTTCTATTGTCTTAAAATCTTGATTTTTAGTACAAATTTTGAGAAAGAAGAGCAGCTCTGAACTAAGCTCAGTCCTGACTTCAAAAAACCCCTGAGATTTATGTAGAAACAACCACAGTGACATAAGATAGGAAAATAATTCACAATGATTGCAATTTCCATCCCTATTCTGCAGCCTGTAACTCATTTGAACTATCCCTAGAAATCCTTCCTTAAAATGTATCTAAAAGACAAAACCAAGTTCAGTGATTGTTACTTGAACTACTGTTAGAATTTGATAGAGAATAATAAATTCTGTTTCTCAGAGTTAACATATTTACAGAAGCAGGGAATTACTAAAACTATTTGCAGCAACTTTAACATATATTTCTCTTGAAAGCATCTGCAAAGAAATAACATTATAAAATAGAATAAAACAGTATTTATTTTATGCCATGGTGGATCAGTACAGATGTTCATTGCAGGGTTAAATATAATAAACACTACCCAGTAAGCTAAAACCTGAGAAACTGAATAGACTGATATTTATGTCTTGGACACTTGTCATGAACAAAAATCAGCTATTGTTCTCAAGCCTTTTGAACTTTATATCAAATGTATATAAAATTATCAAGAGAAATGTGATTATTTCTGTACATTAAGTTTGAGCTTTGCTAAAAACAAAGGTGCAGCAATACAAGAGCAAGGGTGCATTTGGCACCTGGTGTAAGATAGTCTTTCCTTCATTAGTCCAATATGTTAATTACAGTATATTCAAATGTTCAATTGGACATTCTCACTCTCACCACCCCACTTCAAAATTCTAAAAAAGATGCAATAACTTGCATAATATTCTCTGCTCTTAGCTCCCACCCCCAAAATATTTTATCTTTGCATGTTGTGCAATTATCACTTTCACCTGCTATGCACCAACAGGAGATATTATCATTTTTGCAAATGAGAAGATGAAAAGTTGAAATTCCACTACTGCAAGAAGGCCACTTCCCTCAAGATCTACAGGGGAATGTCCCAAGGAATAGCATTCCAGAGACACTCTTTATAAAATTGGTGATTTTCTGCTCAGGAAAATTTCCCTGTGCTGTGTTTTGCTATGAAATAGATCAACAGGGTTCACTCTAATCCCAAAGGAAAACATCTTGCAGTTAAATAATTGGGATCATTGTGCTCTTTGAAAAAACAGGCGCCAAACATTCTCCAGCTGCTGGTAGCCACAGTTCTGGTGTCAGGTGGGGAGAGGGACTGGAATGTGGGTTCCTCACACTGGCACTCCACTCCAACATTTTACCTAAATTAAATCTGCAGCTGACCAATTGCCACGGGGATGTCAAAATGCTCAACTCCCAGCACTCATTTAAACTCAGTCTTAACTGGCTTAGAGAAGATGAGGCCATGATCACCAAGCAAGCACCTGTAGAATGTGGGATAAAGAATTCCCTGGAATTTTTATGTCTATCTATCACACCAAACTGCTGTACAGAGATTTATGTATGATTTGGAAGGTTTCTATATAATTTGAGAGATTCATACACACAGCTAGGAAGGATGCATGTTTCTAGAGATAGCTTGGACATCCTTTTTTCTCTTTTAAATGAGGGATCTACTGATCTCCAGAGCCATTTTTAAATGTCCCAATGTCACCCAGGTGTTGAAAGGCCAGTTGATTCAGGAGAGGCAAGCAGCAGCTCCAGGAAGATGTAAAGGAACAGCACCAGAATTATATTACAGGGAAGGAGGTGTGGAACATGCAAAGCTTTTTGAGATGGTAGACTCATTGCTTCAGGTATCTGAGTCTGAGAAACTTCAAAAATTCCAGAATGTTTTGACCAAAAATCCCCCAAATGTATAACTATTACTTGGATTTATTAAAAAGTCATCCATTACCATGCTAAGGAGTCTATTGTGAAATTAGCTATCAAAAAAAATGAATTTAATAAAATATTCCCAAAATATGGATTCTTAAGGACTGCAGTAGTTAAGACCAGTTTAATTTGGAAACCATAAGCTGCACGCTGTGTATTTTGGTTTCCAAATCCACCATGAATATACTACTTCAGTAAGAAGTTAAAAAAGAAAGCAATTTCTAAAGTCATGAGGACTAAAGAAGTACATTACAATTTAACCCATTTTGATTTTTACATGTGTTCAAACATTTACATCCAGAAAGAAATGCTATCTCTTTTCTGGAAGACTCTAAAAATACAAGTAACGAAATTCAGTAATAGACCTTTTAATTACATGGTAGAAACTTGAGGGGTTTCTTTCACATTGTAAAATGTCCCCAAAAATTAATTAAAATTTCAAAGAAATTTAAAAAAATAGAAATGTGCAGTTTTTTAAGGAACAGATATTCAGTAGAAATCAGAACTTTTTAAAGGCATCTGTGTTAGGCTATTAGAACTAAATATAATTCCACTACGTTATGCACAGATACTTTGTTTCACATAAGCTTCAGGTCAAAAATTCAGAAATTTGCCAGTTAAACCTTGGATATCAAATCCCGTGTCACAATATAGTTGATAATATTTATTCCTGAAGTCAATAACTTTATTATGGTTATTATTTTAAAGACATCTCATAAGAAGTACTGGTCACAAAGTCACTTCTGAGAGGGGAAAAAAATAAATTAGCAAGGATGAAAACAAGAAATTCACATTTCTTTTAAAAGAGGTTGCAGGAAACACTAAGCAGAACTACAGAGCTGTTGTTCTTTTGCCAGGAACATTATCCCATCCTCTGGCACTGCAGAATTACTTCGGCTTCCCCAACATCACTGCTTTTATTAAGCTTTACTGAGCTGCTCTGTATTGGCAAAACCTTTGTAGTAAAATAATTTTCCATCAAAATACACAGCACTGTAGTGCTGTAATGAAGAGCTGTAGGACAGGCTTTAAGAGGCAGGGTACTTTCATCTGAAAAGTCTCCTGAAATTCTTTGAACGTTTCCAGGGGATTAATGAGGTATTTTGACAACACACGAGGAGCGTCTGGTTTTCAAGAAGCCTTATAAGAGGGAAGATTCACATTCTTGAAAATTAAACTGTGTATTTTAAGCCGCTAAAAATAACACAATTATTAAAAATTTGGCAGCTCTGAAGAAAAAATACCAGCAGATATGGGGAAACACATGGAACTAATGAAGAGCGTCAAACTTGAGCACACACATTTCACAGCATTTCAACATGACTTAAACACCAATTTTAACAGCTTAATTGAATGTTTCTTATTAGATGCTATCACAGATGAGCTAAAGAAAGAGCAAGCTAAACTAGCCAGGGTGTAACTAAATCAGAAGCATTATTCTTTGCAAGTTGGGTGGATTAACAGTGCGTGTTTGCATCACTCTCCTTATCCCTTTCAACAACTGTTAAGGTGTTTGGAGGTTTTCAAAACCTCTGGCAATTAGTGGAAAAGAGAGTATTCTTGCCTTTTTTATTTATTTCCAAGACACACTAAATAATACCATTTATGCAAATTTAGAAGAACATTCATCGCACAGAGCAAAATTAGAACAAGTGAATTGCTACACTTACCATTTTTTAAACTATTTTAAAATATTTTTAGGGCATATTCCTGCAAACTACCAGTTCCTTCAATGCATTGCAACAAGGATATTAGTGTCTACATAAGGGTTCAGTTCTAAAAGCTTTAGTGAAGAAAGAGGACCTCTAAAGCCTCACTTCCATAATCACCTCAATATTCCTGAAAACACAGAGTGCTTAAATCTTTAAAGGTCTACCCTTATTTAATCAAGCTGGGCAAGAAACATGTTGAAGAGGCATTTTGAAAAAATTTATAACCCACTACCCATGAAAATATCCACACAGAGTATTTAAACATGCATTTAAGCAAGCTGATATCTTGGGTGCTTGCAATACTGCCCGTGACAGGAGAGAGGAACGGGATCTGCTGATCAGCACCAGGCCACAAGACATTTTAAGTCTCTCTAAGCACTCTCATACAATAATTTTTTAAAATAATAATTGCCTTTAGAGTGCGAGCGGTTGTACAGGAAAAAGCTGCTTCCTAAATTCTGCTCTTTTCAAACTGCTCTGAAACTAAATATTTTACATAGGCAGCATCTTTATAATGCTTCTGGTTGAACAGTACTTTCTGTGGTCAAGTCTCATTATTTATAAGATCTTCTCCAATATCCAGTTTTAGAGACTTGGCTTTTCTCAGCTCTTTCAACCAGCAAGTGGGGAAGAGGAAAAAACCCAACATGTTCTGTTCCTCAGGAATGAGGATCTAATAATTTTCATTGCTCTTCAGTGGCTTTAAAGTCTGCTGTATATTTACAAACAGCATCAATATTCAGGTGGAGACAGAAGGGTGGGGGGAGAGGATAGACTTTCTGTCATCCTCCTCCCCATTCTCAATAAGGTTCTAGATGTGTTTAAGGGCAAAAAAATTTCGCCCCAATATATTAGTTTTGCTAATCCTTTTCTTATGCTCTTGCTTGCCTGGCTAGGGAAATTATGCAAAAAGTAATAAAAGTTCTAATTCAATTTCCACGTTAAGAGGTGGATTTGGGAAAAAAAATATATATATACATATCAGAAACCATATTCTTTGTGTTTACTAAGAGATATGCACTCCAACATTTAGTGTCATGGAGCTGGAGTTGAAACCAGAAACAGCAAAGATAATTTAGCTGCATGAATGCCTGCTCTTCAGTAAAATGCTGCCAAAATTAAATAGGAATGAAACAGCACTTTGTAGTCATTGGTCGCTCAGCGGGGTTTGCGTAGTTAAAAACCTAAGTGAAAAGGGTGATTGACCTACATTGCAACTAGCTTAGCACAGCTGTACTTTCATATTTCTGCTGCATCCGAGGAAGCTCATTATTTAATACAACTGAGTTACATGTAATTGTGGGCCTTTTATTTCACACTTCTAGGGGCCAGGTATTAATCTCAAGCGTGCGGCGGGCGTTACCGTGCATCTGGAAACATCCACGGCTGCCCGTTTGCAGGCAAGGCTGAGAGAAGGGATTGCACACAGTTGCACCTGAAATTAGGAGGCTGCCCAGGGCTAGGAGAACCTCACAAATATACAGAAATCAAATGAGCAGATGGAATAGAAAGCAAATCCCTTGGCACCCCAAAGGCAAACGCTCTGCTGTTTCCCTATTGTTTTGAGCAGAAGCAGCCCAGAACGTGCAACCAAAGCACATTTCACACAACTCATACCTGAGGTTTAAATAAGTAATAACATTCCAGTTAACAACCAGTTTGACATGTTAACAGCCCAAGGGCTGTTAACATAATGACTGGTCATTAATGGCAGTAATGACAGATTTCAAAGGGAATATTGTGCTTGCAAATGGACACGCTGCCAGTCAGAAGAGAGGACAGAGCGGGATAGGCTGATGCATTAAGATGTCACCATACAGCTCTGGAGGAAAAGAAGGGGAGGAAAAAAAAAAAGTTCTTGAATATTTCACTTCCTATAAATGGACTTGAAATATTGGCGTAAACCTAAGTTCCTCAAATTAAGTCTTCACTTCCTAACCCAGGAGTGTATAAGCAGAAGACAGAAGCCTGCAGGGGAATTATCCTCTGCATATCATTTTCGGGGAGTGTGTTATTCCTAGTGCTGGGCCCTTTCTTTGCTCCAGTCAGTTCCCATCCTCATTAACAGAGCGGAGCTCGCTCCTGCCGCGGCCACCCCGGCACCTCGGGAACCGCTGGAGTGCCGAGCAGGAATCGCGTTCCAGGGCAGAGCCTCTCACACCCACAGCACCTTTCAAGCTCCTTACTTCATTAAAGATTCCTTCCCTTCCCTCAATCCCTCCCGATCCGGAGGAAAAGGGTTTAATGTAGTATAATTAACTAATTTTACCAAAGGAGGCAGCGAAAGCCAAGCGAGTTTTGGAGTTCTGAAGATGCAGAGGGTTTTGAAGGAGCTCAAAGTGGGGACCTCAGGGCTCAGCTGCAGCACGAGAGCGTGCATCAGGGCTGAGGGAGGGTGCAGCTTTTTTGGCAGGCATCTCTAAATGAAAGATACCGGAAATATTTTTGCAAACAGGCGAAGACACAATCACACCATTTATGAACTTAAACATGAACGCTAAAGCACCCAAACAGGCTGCATGATTGCTTACAGCATCTGTAGAATGCCTGTCTCATTGAAAGGCATAATGAACACTGAGAGACAAGTTAATAAGCAATTTTACTCTTTATAGTATCGTTCAAGCCACATATCCTCTAGAGGGCACCACATAAATTAATAGGAAGCCAGAACAGTTTTATACGCAGCGAAGGCTCCCTTTATGGTTAAAAAGAAAAAAAACCCTAAGAAGATAGTTTGAAACCATAATCAAACTCTAATGTGATCATTAGTACAATGCAATTTGTTCCTTACATTCATATCGAGTGGGTTGCTAAATATGAAAGCTTATTTGACTACAAAGCTAGAGAAAATTTAACTAGTCTGTACATTAGCACTAAAAAGATCACTTTTATAGGTTCACTGCATAACTAAGTAGATAAGATGCAATGAGGCAAATGACTATCTGCAATTACCTTAAGTGCATCAGTTTGAAGTTTAGTGTAAATACCAAGTTTAAATCTCTGCACTCACAAGTATCACCAAAAAAAAAAAAAAAATCACAACGAAAAAGCTTCATTAGGACTCAATAAATCCAGAGACAAAAATCAGAAACATCTTAAAACCAGTTATAGGGTTTCTCATGTATGCTGGTTTCACGTGCAAAAGTAAAAGGTGTAATGCATGAAGAAATAAATGAAACACCAGTCTGAATGCGATCATGACAAACAACAACAACAAAATAATCTCCTTTCTCTGAATCACTGAGTATGAGTTTTAACAGTCTGTTAGCAAAATATTTACTCCTGTTAAACCCTCAAAGACCAGAGAGCAAGAGTGTGTGTGACTGCATCTGTGCTGGGGAAATGCTTTGCTCATATCTTTGCTACCATATCATTTCTGGTTTTGATTTTAAACATTTGATTTCAAAACATTAGATCTGCTGCACTAGCACTGGGGAGATTCAGTAAGCTCAAAGTCTCCAGTAAATTTGGAACTCAGATGAAACAGCCATAGCAGTTCTCTCACTCCTGCAGGCATTTGTTGTATAAAGATTATTAAAATGGGTTTTAAAAATTGGGATGTTACTTCCCTGCACCAAAACCTTTTTCAAACCCTCTCTACACACACTTACCTAAAGACCACAAGCGACCTAAGTTCATGTACAACAATTCCCTTCTGTTCCATCAGCTTTTAAAAGTGAGGTTTTGTTACCTACTACTTTGGCAGCTTTAACACATCGGGTTTAAGATGCAGCCTCTATGCTGAATTCCCAGCCCTCTATCTTGGGTTCAGTTCAGAGCTTTAATAGGTAGCAGAATACTTTTACCATTAAGTCTAAGCCCATCTGAAGAACCTGATCTGCCTTTTAGCCCCATCTAAACAAATGCAAGGTTCGTTTGTGAAGGTTTTTGTTCCACCCTTTTTTTCTAGCAGTGGTTACATGGAGAGCCAGAGAACTGATAGCTTTCAGTGGTTTAGTCCTGATCCCTGTTCCTATCTGCTCATGGTGTATAACTTGGGAACTGATCAGCGTGTGGGAACCTCCTACTTGGAGCCTGTACTTCAGCAGAACGTGGAAGTTAACGCATTCAAAAAGAATTTTAATTTTTCCCCAATGTATTAACAACTTCTATGTCCCTTTAAAAGGAAAAGGCTTTACTGAAGGGGCAGGGGAAATATTTCCAGAAGTTCACCTTAGCCTGGAGCAGCTAGTCACATGAGACCCCCTCCACAGGGAATGGAGGAAAGGTGTTACTGTAGGGAATAGGTGCTCCTAGAGGAGCCTTTTCTCTCTATTGACTATTGAGAGCCCAGGGACACTAAACTTCCCAGTTAAACTCCATTCCTGCACAGCAGCCCTATTGACACACGATGTGCAGATAAACTACCCTGGTGCTGCTCATCAGTACTTTGCTATGAGTTATTCCTCAAATACTTTTGAGAATGTAGGTCCACAAGCAAACAAGAAGAGAGAAAGGGAGGTGCTGATTTGCTGCCTCTGGCAAGTGGCCACAGGTTAGCCAGCATCCCACCTGGGCTGCCAACTGAAACCAGGGGCAGAGTGGGTTGGGCTCATGGTTATTGAAAATGGGGAATTCAGTTGGCTATCCTGGCCCAGCTTCCAACAGCTGAGTGCCAACCTTCCTAACACCCGAGTGCCACAAACAAAATCCCTTGGCAAACTAAGAGGACAAAAGCAAAGACGGCTGGAGTGTTCCTCACCTGCAGGGTCCCAGCCCTGCCCTGAAGCTGGGTGAAAACCACAGGGCTGGTTTCAGGCTGTGCCACCTGCCCACCACCGTGCTATCAGGAGGAGGAGGAGGAGGGAGGGGCAGGAGACCACCACCTCCCCAGGAGAATGGTGCTGTGGGGAGCAGGGGGGAATTACTGCCCTCTACACCAGTATCAGCATCCTAAATCTGGCAGCCACCTCCACGAGCTGCTCGTGTGTGCTTTTCGACTCAGATTTTAATTCAATCTCCATCTCTCAGTATTTGTTTCCTCATCTCCTCCAGGACCCAGCCTTGCAGCCCTGCCAGTGTGAGAGCAGCTCTGTGGGAAGGGCTGAACAGGTTTCCCGAGCTTGCCAGCGAACGGAAGAAGACCGTGACCTACCTCAGATAGTCTCTGCGACAAAGGATAAGGTTGGCTTTGGTGTACAAGGTAGAGCCCACCTCCCCCAGGCGACAGTCACAGCAGGCACATTTCAGGCAGTCCTCATGCCAATATTTGTCCAGGGCCTTTAGAAGATATCGGTCTTTAATCTTACGGTTGCAGCCAGCACAACCTTTCGGCTTGGTGTCTGGCTGGACTGAGAGCATTTGTATACCTGAAACACAGTAAGACAAGAGAAGACTGAAAATAGATATTCTCTCAAGTACAAAAAAAAACCTCTTGCCCTTTTCTTCCTCCACCTCGCTGCTCCCCCCTGCCCCCCACACCCGGTTCATTTAAAAGTCAATGGTGTAGGTAGGATAAAATAACCTAGTCAGACCACAGCGAGCTGAAAACAAGGCTAAGATAAATTTGAGAGCAGAAACTTCCACTGCTCTAAGTTCCACAGCTTCTCTTTAACACCTCATTTACCTGGTCTCTTTGCTGAAAAGAAATAAGATGAAAAAAATATAACACGGAATGTTAAAACAGTCCAGCTGAAAAGTCGTCCAATTTCAGCCACAGTATCCAATATTTAGCAACAAAAAGTTTAAATAAACAGCACATCTCTAATACTTAGCAACCCAAAATTTAAATAAACAGGATACCTATATGGCAAACATACTTAAATCCACATATTTGGACTTATTTGCATGATCTTTATAAAATATAAAAGAACTTCAGTTTT
Source organism: Serinus canaria (assembly GCF_022539315.1). Classification (NCBI taxonomy): domain Eukaryota; kingdom Metazoa; phylum Chordata; class Aves; order Passeriformes; family Fringillidae; genus Serinus; species Serinus canaria. Next base: position 68,910,064 of record NC_066314.1, read on the forward strand.
TAAAGATGAAAAGATTGGAGCTTTTAGAGACACGGAGCAAGAGTTTCTGAGAGATTTGACATAGAAATTTTGATGCTGTTTTTTTAATATTTTAGTTCTTTTTAGACACATTAATGAAGCAACAAGATTTCCAAAGACTGCGGTAGCAGCAACGCCAGTCACAACCTGAAAAATCTGACTTAAAATAATCTGCACAAGGTCAGAGAGGTTCTAGTTTGTCAAGAAAAACAAAATAAAAATGCTGCCCCGCTTTCCAATCCCAGTTTTAGCCAACAGCTACTTCGGGACAAGGAGTACAGTAGTGTCCATTAAGTACATATACACCTTTTGATGTAATAGCTGAGAGCATTTAAAAAACCATTCAAACTCCTGAAACACTGTTTAATGGACAGAACCAGCGAAAAGGGGAGCACAGCTGAGTGATGTTACTCAGAGCAAAGCAGCCAGCTTCCAGGGATCCATTCAAAAATCAATTGCCCTCAGCTTTACAGTAAATGGGGAGAGGTCACTGCCCCAAAGTGCTCTCAGGCTGGTCTCTCTGCTTAGCTGCATGAACTGCCACCCCAGTGCACTCTGACTAATTCTCTCACAGCTACCTCTTAGGATAAGCAAAATAACAGCCCTGTGGATATTCTGGTGGACATCAAAGAGGGACAGGAGCGAAGGGAAGAACCGACACGCTGTTCAGTTGGGGTTACCTCACTGTTTTAAAGCCAGTGATGTAACTTCAAAAAGATGCTGCTCACTAGAGCCCGTCTGAATATTGCAGTGAGAATTTGTCAAGATTGGGGAACGAATGCTGCTGCCAACAAGCAAATCCTGCTCCAACATTTTAGGTTTGGAACCCTGTTTTTATCATCCAGAGACTGGGAAAGGTTGAATAGAGTCTCATAGCAAAGAAGAGCAAATTCAAGAGCCCCTCACCATGAAGGCTCTACTACCTGGAGTTAAGAAACCTTGGCAGTGTCAGCTTCTATCAGCAGACCTTGGCTGGTGCTGTAACATGTCACCACAGACAGGCAGGCTCAGAGAGATGAACACAGAAGAGTTTGGGGTTGTTTGGTTGGGTTTGTATTTGCTTTTTTGAAATCCCTCATAAGAAAAACAGGAAAACCAGCGTAACCTTTGAAGCAATGGCAGAGCGTGCCTTTATGGATGTCAGGGCTGCAAAAACAACAGGCTGAGGCATCCCAGGGAACTCCACACAGGTGTGTGTAGAACACATGGAATTTCCATGGAGTGCAGGGACTGCATGGCCAGTTAAGGGACTTTCCCAAGCTGAACTCCCGAGTCCCACCAGCAAAGCTGATTGCTGAAGTAGAAATAGTAATTCTTCTTGCAACAGCAGCCTGGCTCCTCTCTGTGCCATGCAGCCCATCACACACCTTGGGGTGGTACATTTATCTGGTAGAGGAGCTGTTCAGGGGTGTGCAGGCAGTTCTGCTAGCAGACACTCCAAAGAACCCCAGCAGTGCTGCTGAGCAACATCTAAATCCCATGAACGAAGTGTAAGGTCGGTATTTTTCTATCAACCAGTATAAAAATTGCCAGTGCTGTCCCTCCCATCACTCCCCAGTGGGTGCTCATAGCTCCTCACCATACAGAGACTCCTAAGATCTGTCTCTCATTCCCAAGGGGGAGGATGAGATCCAGTGACCTGCGCTGGGCTCCACAGTCTGTGGCAGATCTGGGAATGAACACACACATTTCCTCTTGAGAAAGCACCATGAGACAAAGGCTGAGCCTTTACAGCATCTTCAATTGACAGCTGACTCCCCTGAATCCAGGGTACCTCCATGAAACAGCAAAGTAACATGGCTACAAAAAAACAACTCAAAACAGTCAAAATATCAGAGATTTTTGGTAAGGAGCCTGTACCTGAATGTAAAGGGAACTCCTGCTGAAACTCTAATAACATCAGTTGGTCAAAAAGCCTTAATCTGAACACAGTAGAGTGTAAATATCCACCAGGTGCCAACAACAGGCTTATCCCCAGACCCTCTTTTTGGCTATGGAAAGGACAAATGCATAAAATCAGCCACAATTTATATAAACTTCTTGTAACTCAGTTAAAAAAAAAAAAAAGTTCAGAAGCATGAAGGGCTGTTCTAGGACTTTAATCTTTAGCTCGAGGGAAACCAGAATAAACCAGGAGCTAACACAGTTAAAGGCTTTAACGAAAAAAATCTTAATGTAAAAATTTCATCGCCTGATAAGGAAGCGGGTTAGAGAGTGGAGGCTGACAGTCCCTGATCCAGGCTGATCCACTGTCCTGAGCTGTCTGAAGGGAACAAGATGCCACAGAAACACAGCCAAACAAGTGAATGTCTGAGCAGATTGCAGTAATCAAGCCTGATAATTCCCGAGGTATAGGCTGCAAACATGAGGTTATTGTATTACAAATAAAACTGCAGCTTGCACATAGCCTGCACAGCTTTTGAGACACTCACTGCATGAGGAAAGTAGGCAGAGCCCTGTCATTCACACTGGCTAGCCCAAAACCTTCTGGTAGGGACAACTGCAAAGGGGCAAACACCCCATGGAAGGAGTATTTGCAGCCCTGCATGTCTGTTTTTTTGAGGCAGAGAAAGAAGGTGGTGCTGACACCCCACTGGAAACATCTTCAGATTAGGGATTCTGTCTGCAGCAGCTTTTGGAGGGAAGGAATACTTTTCTCCTCTGATAGATCTGATCTCACTTCGCATGCAATGAAGCTGGTTCTATTTTATTATTTCAATTTCTCCAAACTACTGCTTCATTGTAAGAAAAGAAAGGAGTTATGCTTTTTTGGTAATGTAGAAGGGTTCTAAACAAAGTCAAGAAGTGTTTGACATAGCTCTGAATTTGAAAATGTCCTTTTCTTCACATGCCCTGTTTAAATCCCTTAGTTTTGACACCAGAACATTTTATTGCTTTTTCCCCCCTGTATTTGTATGAGCCCCCCTAGTGCAGATCACCCCACAGACCATCTCTCTCTCCTTTAACATTCCCATAAGGTCTCCCTCTGATGCAGTTGCACTTTTCAGATACATGCTTGTGTATTTTTAGCTCTCCCTTAATTTGGCAATGAGAATACCTTGCAGCTCACTGTCAGCCAGCTTTTCACAGGCTGCAGTTTAAGTACTCATTTATTCCCTAGGACATGGGAAGGGCCTTTTCAGAGGCTGACAGCACCCACAAGCCCATCCAAACTGCTCCTTGCTGAAATATCAGGTGGCAGTGCACAGCACTGCCTTCCTCCCCCCCTCCCCCAGGAAAGCAGAGCTTATGGAGCACTTTCAAAACATCATACAATTCCCTAAGTGCTACACCCAGGCTGTGAAAAAAAAGAGAAAGAAAAAATCAAACCCAGCTTTCCCTTCAGTTCTGCAGAGTTCTACCCATGCTCTGCATCACAGAGCAGATCTGTTCTCAGAACTGAGGAATTTCAGTGCCTAGTCTGTCACTGTCAAACAAACCCTTTTTATTTCACCCCAATATGCTTTCAAGGGCTTCCTCTATCCTTCCCTCTGCTCCCTCCCTTCCTCCACCCCCAGGCCCCAGGATACTGCACATAAACTGCAGAGCTGAGGCAGGAATATGACTTCTTCATCACCATTCACCCCCTTTAGGATTTTTGAAGGGAGAACTTAAAAACCAGACTTGCAGGTTTTCAGATTTCTCTCAATCTCCCCAAATAAGTTCAATGCAACTGACTCCCCTCCCTGTTTATTGTTATTATGGTGTGATGAAACACTGTCAACTGATTTGTGACTGTGATTTCAGGATAAAGAGGAATGGTTGCTGGAAAAAGCTAAATTAGGCTCCCGGGGAAGGCAGAGAAGCAAAAATCCATCTCACTCAAATCATCACCCTTCTCAAAAATCAAGGGGAATGAGGATTTGATGTAATGAACTATATTGTGTTAGTGATTTAGAAGCATCTGTAAGCGGGATTAGTCCCTGATGGAGCTGAGCATGGCATGAGACACTCAGAACTCAGTTCTTGTTTGTGCTACAGGCAGTCCTTGGGAGGAAGAGCTGTATTATGCACTGGATCCCTTACAAACTTTTACAGACCACTCTTCCCCCCTTTTTCAGAAGCATGCACACAGTTCCACCAAAGACAGGAGCACAAACAGCACAAAAGGGCAAACTTGCCTCTACTTTGGAAAAAAAAACATTGAAAAATCAGTTTGGAGCGAAATAAGTATTGGGTGCATCAGTCTTTAAAAGCAAACTGACAGACAACATACAGTCAACAGGAGAGTTAGGGGTCCAGGAAAAGATAAAAGCAATACTTTTCTGGTGCTTTCCCACTTTGCAGCTTCATCCTAAAAGCATTCAGAGCTCCAGTAATTCAGGGCAACACACACAGACTCGTAAAAAAAAAAAAAAAAAAGTTGAGGAGGTTTCAGAAGCTAAGAAACATTTCAGAACTCATATGTAGCACATCAGGAGTCGTAACTAGTTTTAGATTGGCATGTAAATTGTTCTGTGGAAAATTCTTATTGCCTCCGAGACCCTGCTATTCTGAGTTATTTGACAGTTTAAGGGAAATCATAATTAAAAAAAGAGACATAAATAATAGCCTGTGCAGTGTGGTGCACAGAAATAAGTGGAACCATTTCATTTAAACTCTGGTGAGCTTTTAATTGCCTGGATTGCATTGTGAACCAGCCTAACGGTTGATTGCCTCCATTATGCTCTCTTGTTCTGTGCCATTCATCCGCACAGGCTCAGCTTCTGTAGTTAACACAACAAAGTAACCGCAACTCCATAACACTCGGGGTTTTTTTAAAAATAAAAGTAAGGATTTCAGCACTCTGAATATAGCCTCTCCTGTATACTTTGGAGGTAATTTTCCATGGTATATAACTAGACTTCACCTCCTGCCCCTTCTTCTACAGAGGAATCTGGGGTTTTTTCTTTATTATTTTTGATTTTTTTTTTCTTTCTAAATAAAGGATATGGGTTGGGAAGGAGGGGATGAAAAAAAAAAAAAGGAAAAGAGAAGAGGCTAGGCAAAAAATAAAAATGAATAAAAATGGGAATGCAGTCCCACAGCTGGGAGCAGTGATACAGATTAAAAGAATTTGGCCAACATGGCTAGTCGATTGCCAAGAGACACCAAACAAAAGATTTCTCTTCTTCTTTCCCCTTCTCTTTTTGAAAGCTAGATTGGGCCTAAAAGCTTGTTTCTCTCTGTTCACTGGCCCAGAGGATCCCTGCAGGCTGTAGCCCCCTAAGGGACAACACAGCAAATAGATGTACCCAGATCTCAGGGACTGGAGCTGCTGAGCTATGTTCCTACCCCTGGCGTGTCCCCCCCATCTCTCTCCCCCAGCCCCCCCCCCCCACCACTCTCACCCCCCTCCTTTTTTAGAGCAGCGGTGCTGGGAACCAATTTGATTCCCTTTTTCTCCAATGCAGCTGCAAGGCTCAGAGATACTGACATTTTTCCACTCTTATCAGTTTAATTACAGTTACCATGGCAGCAAAGTGCTAGTGCTTGGCAAAGGCCAACAAGAGATTTGCAAGACTGAGTTCAATTTTGATGCAGCTCACATGCAAAATAAAAAAAAAAGAAATAAATAAGAAACATATACTCCACAACAAAGAATCGCTTTTCGGAGTTAGACGCTCAAGCCTTTTATGCCAATTCCTCTCCGAGCATCACAAGGATGGGGAGAGGGAGGTGTCGGGCACGGCACGTCGCGATGTTTGTTGCACCGAGCGAAAGGAATCGCTTTAAAGAGCGGTCCTACAGAGCTGTCCTATTCGGAAGCGGTATTTGGGGTCTGCTCAGAGCACAGGCTGGCACAGCCGCTGGCAGCGCCGCGAGGATGGAAGAAGAGGAAGGAGGAACCCCCCCGCCTCCCCCCGGAGCGCACAGCGCCGGCCACCGCCGCCTTACCAAAACTTTTCTCCTTTTTCTGCATGAGTTGATTTACGGGCGCCTGGAGAGCTCCTTCTCATTGAAGCACCAAATCCCGGCAAAAGTAGCAAGCGCTTCCTCGGCTCGGGTCAAGTGAGCGGGAGCGCGGCGCGCCGCAGCGGGGGCGGGGGGGCCGGGGATGAGGATGAGGATGGATGGGGGGACGGCACACCCCGAGCCGCCGGCCCCGCGCGGCGGTGGCGAGCGACAAAGCCACATGCTGCCCTAACTCTGCCGTAAGCCTCTAATCCCAGCGGTCTCTTAGCTTTGTTGTAACAAATGGGTTTGATTAAACTGTCACATGCGGCGTTAGCATACCGTATCGCGCTCGCTAGGAAGGGAGAAGCGGGGGGGGGGGGGAGAAGAGGAAAAAAAAAAAAAAAAACAAACAAATAAAACCCAGAAAAAAGAGGAGAAAAGAGAAATGCTGGCAGACAGAAGTAGCGCTGCCCAGCGCCAGCCTGGCTGCCCTTCCCTCTGGCCGCTCCGGGAGAGGGAGGACGCGGGAGCACGGACCCCGCAGCCCGAGCGCGTCCCTGCCGCCCCCCGGGCTCCCCGCCCCGCTCCTGCCTCCGCTCTGCCCAAAGGGTTAAGCCTGCACCGAACCAGTTGCAAATTAAACTGCTGTACGGGGAGGCTTGTGGATTAAAGCCGGGGAGTGGGAAATTAACCGACTCCCTTGGTAATTGAGAGCATGTTTCGAGAAGCTCTGGAAGAAGCGAGAATAATAATAACAATAATAACGGGGAGGGGGGTAGTGGTGGGGCTGCAATTCATTGTTAACTTTGCTATTTCTCGAGACGTACAGTCAGAGGGGTTTCGCTCAGCATCCTCTGCTTGCATGTATTTCATGTCTCATCATAAAAATAATGAAGCCTCACATGATTTAAACAAAACAGTCTCAGCAGAGCTGCAGCTCGAGTGAAAGTTGCAGTGCAGAGATGTGTGTGTGTGTATTGCAGCCCCGGCTTATGACTCAGAGAGGGAGAGAGAGAGAGAGAAGGAGAGAGAGAGAGTGATGCAGGCACACATACACAAATGACCCAAAGCTTATGTACACAGTTGCCTCACTTACCTTCTCAATTAAGCGATACAGGGGAGGCAGTTCAATAAGCACAGTGGCTGCTTTGTAGCTCTTCTCCTTGGAAAAGGTCAAAAAGAAGCATTGTTTGGGGAAAAAAATAAAGAGGGGGTGGGAGAGATGGGGAGGGAGATCGCTATTCTTTAAGTTTAAAATAATGAGGTCCTCAAGGATCCGCCAAGTAATTGTGTTGACCGCATCCGAGCTACAGGTGTCCTCCTTTTAGTATCTTGCAGTCCAAGGCTGTCTGTCTCCGTCCTGGCTGAAGACAACTTACCTAAAGCAGCGTGTGAGGAGCCGAGTTGAATGAAGTCAGGGCTTTATCAGCTGCAAAATGCAATCCCTTACCAGCCAGACATAATACAGCAAAAGAAAAGGTCACTCAGTTATTACTGAGCCAGCAGAGCCCAGGCAGCTCTTGTGGAAGACCACAGAGAAGCAGCTCCCTTCCGATTTAAGGCTATTTACCTCTCTCCCCCTCCACCCACCCACCCACCCTTCCTCTCCCCCCTCCCCCCTCCCAACTCCCCCTTTCTCTCTCTCTCGCTTTCTCTCTCGTTCTGCAGCTCGCTCAAGTACAGCCGCCCTCGGAAAGTGCAAAGCAGCCAGGAGACAGATTGGGCTTTGTTGGTAATTTCCCATGGTGAAAATTTACAAGCCTGCAAGTGCAGTCAGCAAAACCACATGCATATGCTAGACACAAACACCAGGGACACACGCACACGCACACACAAGTGACCTCTGCCGAAGCGGCTCGGGATCACCTTCCCAGAGAGTGCTCCAGGAGCACACCCGGGCAGCCAGGGGAGCGCCGAGCCCCCCACCCTCCATCACTCCTCCCAAAATACTTGGCTCGAACAAAACCAGAAGTTGCCCACGCAAAAAAAAAAAAAAAAAAAAAAAAAAAAAAAAAAAAAAAAAAAAAAAAGCAAGATACATATCTCTCTATTAATGAGCAATGAGAAAAATCCCTGAAGGTGAAAACTCTGCCTCTCTCTCGTGCTAGGTCTGAGCTGCTCAGAAAGCAGTGGAAACTCTGCTGTGAAAGTTTCCTGCTCCCCGCACGGTCCCCGGCCGTGCCACCCCCGGGCCCCACCTGACACTCGTCACCCCCCGCAACTGCACTTTTGAAGCTGAAAGCTGAAAGAAACCAAGCCATACCCCCCCCCCCCCCGGCAGCATCCTCGTCCCAGGAGCTGAAGACAGATCTTTATCCTCTACCTGGTGTTGGAGGGGGGAAAAGATAATAGATAGGGGGGTTGTTAGAGGTGCTGAGCGCCCCTGACCAAAAGACAGACAGACAGACACGCAAACACACGAGAGGAAGAGCACACTTTGATACCCAGTCACGCTCACAGATGACTGTTTCTTCATGTTTTATAATAAAGATGTTGAGCCTAGCCTACTGTAAATAAAGTTAAAAAAATCCAAAGCATCTTCCTCTAAGAGCCATCTGCAGTTGGAGAAAGACCAGATTAAGAA
>NC_066314.1:68923542-68963542 GCF_022539315.1 Serinus canaria
CAATCAAGAAGGTTCTAATAAAGGTGAAAAATTTTACTTTTATTGTCTTGGTTTCTTTTCCATTTTAAATCAGTAATAAACTTGGCTCTTGCCATCCGAATTTAGTGAAAGTTCACCTTTTTGCACTGAAATCCTTTTTCTTTACTCTTTAGCAATGAGCACTAATTTTAGCACAACCCCCTTAAAAGATATTTGGCAGATAAATTATGACCCTTTTTTAAAGCTCTGATCAAGGGAAAAACTCCATGAAGTCCCATTGAAATCACTGAAACTTTGGGCAATTGATTGAGCTACATGTTGGATTTGGGCCATGTAAGAATTGTACAAAATGAAGGCACTCTAATAAGCAGAATGTAAAAAACTTATAAAAATAGCAAACTGTGGCTGATGAAGAGTATTTCACAAAGATCACTCTCAAGATGCTAGTGGTGCTAGAGAAATTTGCCAATACTAATTTTTTAACATTTCACCTGATAGACATTTTATTCATCTCCTAAAAGGTTAAAATTTAGGTGGGGAAAAGAAGAAGAGAAAGGATAAAAAGCCCATCTGGCCTTAAAAAGAAAAAAAAAAAAAAAAGTGTACCAATTTTTAACCCAGATTTGAAAACTGCCAAGTTATAATAAACACCTGGAAACCTGGGTTTATAATAGAAACTGCAAGTGACCTCTTGTTACAATGGAGCCTGGACAATAACAATTTACAGAGCAGCTGAAAGTCATTCATAACCAACTGAATAAACTGACTCTGAAGCAGGAGAAGCAACAGTGTCGGTGAGAACACGGTTCAAAGACTAACCTAGCAACTGGTGAGATTTTCATAGGGAAAAAAAAAAATTAGAGCCTTGCCAGTTTTCTAAATGGCTTTTTTGGGCACATTGCCACCTCCTGCCACTCCCCCCTTCCCTCCCTTGGAGGATATCAAAATACAGGCAGCTTGTTCTTTCTAAGGCTAAATTCCACAAACTAGAGTTTTGATCCCAACAAAGTAATCACTGTCATGGTACCAGGGCCTCACCTACAGAGCCTGGCCAGTCTAGGGACTGGCATCAAGTTTCTCTTTCACAATTATTACATCCTTTGTCATGCTGGGCATTCTCTGTACACACACTCTTTGAAAAACAAAACAAAAGGACAGCCATAAATAAAAAGTGATCACTTACGTTCAAACCCTCCCTGTCAAGTCCTAAAGAGGAGAAGCCATGTGTAAGGAGAAAAAGGCATGGAGCAGGGAACTTAAAATGCAGTGTGGCTTATTGTCCCCACAGAAACAACTCGGGGCAAAGTTTGCCAAAGTACTTCAGAGGTTTAAGAAATAATCCTATTTTCAAAGGTCAGTTAAGAAACAATGGGTCTGTCCATCCACTTGCAATGAAACCTGTGCCTTGGAGGTCAACAGGAACACACAGAGAAAGTGGAGTTAAAAAGCTCTGTGAGCTCTATGGGATCTGGGTGAAACTTTTCCCTTTTCACCAAGGTTTGGCTTACTGTTACAGAAGAACATTTCTAACTTGCATTCCTTTTAAATGCTGCAGTAATGGGTATACACCTTCACTGTCCAAACTGTCTCCAAGTGAACCTCACCTTCAAAGCCTCTTTCCCAAGAAACATTACAGATTTCTGCCTTTTGTTTGCATCTCTCCAATTCTTTCTGAGCCCTACCAGCACAGGGAGCCCTCAGCTGTGAGCTAACCAGGCAATGTGGTCCCTGTCCTTCAATAACCTCAGGCTCTTCTGTGCATTATCCAGACTGATACCTGCAAGTTTCACAGACTCCTCAGCTGAGGAAATTTAGCTACTAATATCCAAAAGTTAGAGGTTTATGAGTGAGTAAGGGTTGGCACACACAAGCTGGAACATAACTACTAAAATGTAACCTCTGATAGGGCAGGAAAGGGACCAGGATTTGAGGAACTCCTGGGTGCCCAAGGTGTTGCAGTCTGGGAGGTCGATCACAGAATCCTTTGAGGACTTGGTGGGAGCACTGAAACTCCTGGTTCAATTCATGCTCTCTGCAGAAAGGAAATGGGGTGGGAGTGTTTAACAGTAGGTAAAATTGAGAGCCAAAGATAAGGGTTACATGTGAAAGATGTTTTTTTAGAAAATATCCTGCAAGGGGTCAGTCTTGGCACCATCTTTAGGGATATAATGCCACCTACTGAGTGGCCACCAGTGCAGCCTGGAGCTCCCAAGTTTTCCCAGGGGATCCACAGTTATGTATTTATCCAAGCTTGACCCTAGTTAACATGTGAGAAGATCAGAGCCCCACCAACTGGGATGGCTCTAGGCTATTTGCCAAAAATTATCTGTATTTATTGATGAATTTATGAAAATTACCTGTTTTGTGGGTACCTGGTACCTGAGTAGAGAAACAGCCTTGCCCAATTTTGATTTTATTGCAGGGGGGAACCCTATAACAACTATTTTGAAAAGTATCCTGACCATCACCATGCATGATTGCTGCCATGGACTCAGACACTCAATGAGGATTCAACAAGACTCTCTAGTAAGAGAACACAAGGAGCAGCAGAATGAGGAGATGAGAATTAGAAAATCTCAAGGTAACAGTTAAGAATAATTTTTGTGCAAAAACCCAAGCCTGATGCTCCCCTAGTAAAAGCATGCTGTAGCACAGTCCTAAAGTAAGAGCCCATGCCATTAGTCCAGCCATGGAACAAGGGCTCCCTCAGCTATGAAACACCCCATTTCTTCACTTTTAGGCCTTGTACATGCTAACACCTTCAAACCCCTGAAATAATACAAACCCATGTGTTGTTTCCTTCCTCCCTGTGGTTTGCTTACCTAGGTATGCAAGCCATTCACAAAGATCAATTCAGTACTTCAAAATCCTCGTGAGAGGGAGGGATTCATCCCATCTCAGACAGAGAAAGCTAAACCACTGACACTGCAGCTTTCAGCTGGGCCCTTCCACTTCAGGCAGCTAACATTTCACAACTCTTTTCTTTTATTTATTATTATTTTTTTTTTTTTTAACGTTTGGTATCTCATGGTTCTTTATATGCTGAAAGCACTGCTCCTATTCATTTCAGGTGGGAGCATTTGGCACCTTTGCCAACCTGACCCCAGGTGCTTTGAATCAGGAATTCACAAACAAAGAGCACACAGTTAGTAACTGTACAAAGGAGTAAAAGAGATAGGATCCTATTTATTTTTCAGTGATAAAAACAGGATACTTTGACCAGAAAACTATCCTTGTTTTTCTGTTGTGATACCTTGTGTTAATCAATTTACATCTCTTGCAGAGTATAAGATGTAGGTCCTATACTTATGCTAGCCTTTTCCACCATAAAGTTTTTTCCCAAGGTAGTTTCTCTCATGCAGTGAATTAGACAGGTGATTGTGTTATTAAAAGCTAAAAGCAGTGTAATGATTTGTATTCATAAGGGAAGCAAATGGAGCTTGTATGTAAATACAATAATACTGGTATTTCCTGTATGGAATGCCATCATATGTGGCTTTTCATCACATATATTTTTCATTTAGCTCTTCTATTGGGAAAAAAATAAAAAAGAAATAATAAAAAGAAGTCTAAGATAGAGAATCACGTGGAGTTTAAGATTGTTTAAAGCAATTTTGAACCTTCACACTGTAGACCAGAACATCACTGATGCCAGTGGCAGTGGCACAGCCAGCAATGTGATGCCCACTTTCCTAATAGTTCCACTTGTTGAAAACAATGCAGGACTCCTAAATTTTGGCTGTGCCATTGTCTTCCTTACACTTTCTCTTGTGTAGGACTTTCCTGCTCCTTTTTGACAGCTGTCTTTGTCTGCCTTAGCTCACCCAGCTGTCTCTTGGTGCTTTGCTCTTTCGCTTTCACGTCCTGCAGCTCCTCTCTGCCTTTTATTTCATTTTCTCCCCCTGAAAGGCTGAGCTGAGGGGCACAGCAGAGCTTTGAAGCCCCTTCCCCAAGAGCTTGTGGGGTGCCCAGGTGGGGATAGGTGAGAAACACGGGGAGTTTGCTCTCAGGCCATGGGCATGGCCACGGGGCAGCTCAGGCAGACAGGAGGAGGAAGAACAGGGAAAGGATTAGAGTGTCTAAGTGGCAGCTGAATCTTGGGAAAATATAAAAGTTAATCTCTGAAGTCTCTCCTGATGCATATGAACCAGAATCCCTGGGAGGATCTTAACTTTGCCAAATTTGAGCAGCTTTTCACAGGGATGTGAGAGCTCGTGTCCCTAGCGTGAGGGTGATTTTTTTATGTGACCTTTTACATCCCACTCAAAAGAAGGAGACAGCAGAGATTCACAGTCAGGTTATTTTTTTTTTTTTTAAACAATGGACAAAACAACATGTTTTTCTCCTAGCTCTTTGTTCTCAGAAATAGCTAAGCAGTTTTAGCTGAAACTCAGAAAACAAAAGGGGAGGAAGGGAAGCCTGAGGCAGACTTTTGCTGCAGAAAATTTCAGTGCAGATTCTGGGAGTCTGGCAAAGCTAGAAACAACTGAAAATAGAAGTTTAAAATAGAGTGCATTAGGTACCTTTAAATTATAGACACACAGAAACTGGGGTATAGAGCTGTGGCTGTTTCATTGTTTCCAGCCCTGAACTGGTGTGCTCAGATAAATTAGAGGAGATCTGCTGCACCCATAGCATTTTTTCTCTTTGAAATTGAGTCTGCTAAGAAAGGTATTTAGATACTAATTTACTTGTCAACTTTAGGCATAATTTATTAAAAAAAAAAAATCCTGGGCATAATTTATTAAAAAAAATAAAATAAACCTGGGGCCATGCACATTTAAGTAATGACCCCAGATGGGCAGCTGTCTTTCTGCTGAACTTCAACCTCCACCACTTTTAGGAATTATGGAGATACTTGCAAGACCTCTGCTGTGCTGCTGTCCACACACCTTTGAGCAACATGAGAGGGTTCTGTGCTTTGTGCTTCCCCTCAGGGTCCATTTTTCTGGGCACAGAGTGAGAAGTGTGCCCCTGACAGTGAATTTCAGAAGGGCTCTCTCCATCCATCCCCACTTCTGAAGGGGTACATCTCTGGCTCCCGTGGCACCACATATCAGAAGAACCCTTTGGAAGCCCAGGAGTTCTCTGTCAGCCACGTGTGAAGTTTGTGAAGCTACTCTGGAATTTTAAATGCCTTTTGCTCAGGAACAAATGGGACGGTAAAACCGTGGAGTAATAATCAGAATAAGGTCACCCTATAAAGATCCTCTTGGAATATGAAATTTTAAGGAGAGCCTGTACGTGTTTGTTTGAGCAAGAGCTTCAGAGTAAGAGGTGGACAAAGTGTGGATTAAGACCTACATAAGGAAAAGGCTGTAATTCTAATATTAATTAGTTTCTGCATAATTAAATATTTCTCATTTTGAACAGTGGCTGTGAGCTCCCTCTGTCCTTGGCAAAGTCTGAAGTCTAATTTTATGGCTTTGACTCTTCTCTGGTACACTGTAAGTACAAGTATGTATTAAGCAGATTTCCTTTTTTTTTTTTTTTACTTTTCTCAGTGTAAATCCTGCTCTGAAAGTGAGTCACTTTGCTTATTGCAAGATGTTGGATGATGATTACAAAAACAATGCTTTTCATCACTAAAATATGAGAGCAAAGGGTTGAAAACACTAGGAAACGTCCACCTTTCTTAGACTTTGATGCATCAAAGATCAGACTTTGATCAGACTGCATCTTGGCAGTCTGATACCAATTTTATGGCTGTAGGTTATTAATAAAATTGGATTATTTACAGAAGTTTATGAAAGCTGATGCATTTTCAATTGTGGCAAACTTAGGTTATGTTCTGACAACAAAAGGTGGGTTTTGTATTAATCAGCTATGCTCCTCCTCAGCACAAATTATGTGCAGCCAAATTTGATGAACCTGAGGTAGACTGGCCTGTAATCTGGGATTTGCACACACTTTTATTTGCTGTCATACACAAATCAGTTTGCACGAGTGACACAAAGTCCAGTGACACTCAGCTCCTTCTCCCTATTTCATGTGATCTCAGTGAGCGTTTGAGATAAATGTCTGGAAAGCAACAAAATAGTCAAGGTTCAGCCCAGGCAAGAGTGACAGTGGGGAGAGTAATCTGGGAGAAAGAAACAGGCAGGTTCTCAACAGTGAGGTTTTGTTGAGAAGCAACCCAGAATTGGAGGGTCAGGGTTGTGGGCTTGGACCTCACAAAATGCCTTTGAGAGGTCATCAAAATATGCTTCTCATATGGTGGGGATTTGAGTATTGAACCAATTTCCTTGGAGCCTGAGAACACTGAAACAGCCTGACCCAGTGCCCATCTCAAAGCAAAAGATGTTCTTCAGTCTCTCCTGGCTAAAAGATGGCAGCCAAGCCCTACGTGCACCTTTTCCACTCTGATGCTTGGGTGTTTGCCAAATGTCTGTGACCTACACCCAAAAAATGATTCAGACACTGCCTCCAGTGCAGACTGTGACTGCCTGGCTGCAGGATGTGACACCTCTGCTCTTTGCTGCTGGAAGCTGAGGGAAAGTTGTTGGAAATTTTCTCAGCTGGGCTGTTTTTTGGGGATCTGTGTATTACCATGCATATCATCTGCAGAGATGCATAAATGATCGAGCTTCTCACTTAATAGAAAGGAAATGGTGATAGGGGGTTTCCATGAAGATTCTTTGATTTCAGGATTTATTCTCCCTGAGGTCCAAAATAGCCCAAATTTAACTTTCAGAACATGCTGCATAGCTATTTTTTGCTGAGCTTTTGCTGAGGGTTGAAGAGCATGAGGCAAGCTGGGAATTTTTTTGTGATTCTGGGCTGATTTGATTTATGTGGGCAGGGAGTTATTTGGACTGAGCAAGTAATTTTGTTTGTTATGAATATTTTTAATTAGTTATAAGCCCTCAAAACTTTGGATAAAGACATTTTGTTTATACTTGGGAGAAAAATGAATGAAGTAGATTACATATTTAAGCCTTTTTTGTAATGATTTACTCTTCCTTGTAATTGTGTGTAGTGAACAGATTATCCTTTATTTTATGATTCAGTTTTCCTTTAAGTGCTTCTTCCCCTTTGCTGCCACATCAGAGAGAATCTGTTGAGTTTAATTGGGCTCTCCTTAGGCTCATGATCTTGCTTGCCAGATCAGTTTTATGAAATTCTCTTCCTTTTTTGGAAAAATGGAATGATTTGTGGTTTTGACTAAAATAGTTCTGATCAGCCTCTCCAAATTCTGAGGGCTACTCCTTGGCACAGCAGCCTTGCAATGCTTTAGAGACCCATCCCTTGGCAGGGAAGCAGGAGAGATGGATGCCTGTATCCTGAGAGAGATGTTACACTGCGTGGAATTCCACATTCCCTGGATATTTCACATTTGTGAGATGCTGCTTAGTGGAAAGTGATGGCAAAGAGATTGCACAGCTCATTCTGACATTATTTTTTTTTTACAAAAAAACAGGAAAATCCACAAATTAGCAGAATATTTGAATTTCTCCATCCACCTCTTTTTGCCTGTGTGAGACTGATCCTAGCCTAGCATAATTGTGTTGTTTCATTTAAAGAATCAAAGATATATCTCTCATAAATAAATCTTATTTTCTCCTCCTCTTTCTCCATACAGTCAGTCCTTGCTTCTTCTCATCCCACTTAAACCATTCAAATCAAAACAAATATGAAAATATTTTCCTTTAATTAGTACTTCCATTTAGCTTGCACTTCTTTCACCTTTCAGTTGTCAGTAATGTGCAAGAGGATGAAAACAGAATAGAATGGAATATTTGGGCTCATATGCTGGCTTGTGCAGTAGAGACTTTGCTAGAAATGACTAACAGCAGTCTGGTGCAGTGGGTGTACCAGCACCCAGACTATAGGTGCTCATTTTCATGTTTTTCCATGTGGGTGAGTTTCTGAAAGCAACTAAATTACTTAGAACTAGAACTCCTAAATTGGATTGCCTTTTTAAATTTATTTTCTCTTTTTTTATTTTTATTTTAATCTCCCAGTTTTCTCACCCCACCTCTAGCACATTCCATATCCAAATCTCAAATATTGGCATCTTTAACCAGTGGTAGCAGGGTGAGAAATTCAGATTCCTGCTTTGTCAGTTCAACCACAGGAGAAATTAAATGTATTTTAAAATGATATCTATTATATCTATATTTGATATGTGACCTCAAACATTTAAGGCTTTTTTTGTTGATTCTGCTTATTCTGTCCCTGGATTAGCTTTATTCCACCTTTGCAGACATCTGTGTTTAAAAGGTAAAGAGTCCCACAAATTGTCTGTGTGCAAGGGGAAAAAAAAAAGCAGAGGCCGGTTAAATCAAAGAGAACTTTGCACAGAATCAAGTAAGGAAATTTATTCAGGTGAGCTGGCAAGATTTTACAAGGAAACTTCCCAAGAACAGTTTTCTTTGACTTCAGCCTTCAGAGTGATTTAGTTGTGTTTTAGGAAGCAGTTTAAGGAGAAACTGCTTTTCCTTTTGGGGGGTGGAGGAAAAGAATATGAGAGTCCAAAAAATAATAAATTAACCATGTGAGCTTATTCAGAAAAGAGTAATTTGCATTTCCATCCTATTAAATTGTGCTGTGTGAAGCTGGAGAGCAGCTTCCATCCTTTGTCTGTGGATGGGTTGTACATAAAGTTCAGGAAAGGCTTCAGAGTCTGAAATGAGCTCTCCTCCTTCTCAGATCATTGGGAGCGTGGTCAAGTCTTCCCCCCCAGGGGTTCTCTGAGAATTTGTGAGAATTTGGGAGCTGTGGCTTTTTCTCTGTCCACAAAGACAGGCTGGGCCAGAGCTGAGACCAGTCAGAGCTAAAATATTTGAGAATTAATTATATTTGTGGGGCTTTTTGTTTTGCTTTGCCTTTTTCTTCCCTGGACCAGTCCCTAAAGGACTGAATATTACAGAATCTTGATATGATCCTGAGAAGAACCTATTCTGGATTATTGAATTCTCAGAAAACCCTCACAGGAATATCAATGTGTGAACAAAGATGCTATTACCTTATGTAGACACCTGGAGAAAGAAAGTAAATATATGAATTCATGTATATCATGTAAAACTTAATCTGAAATTAGGGCAGATCCTGATAATGAGAGAAATGTCTTTCCCCTTCTACTGAGAATAGGAATCTGATCTGACACATTTTTTCTTCTTTAAAAACACCAGGTCCAATTTATTTCCTGTGACAGAAGAGAAATGGAGTCCATCAAATCTATCAGAGTGAGCCATTTTTAAGAGACATTTAAGTAAATGTACTTCTGGATATTCTCTGAAAGTGAAATAACAAGGGTGGACAGAAAAAAAAAGGGGGGTGATGATTCTAAAAGCATCTTATTATAGTTTTAATTTATATGGGCTTTGGTGCTAATGATTCATTAGGTTATGCCCTTTAAATGGTCTTGTCTTGAAAATGCCAACATTTTGAAGCAGACTAGAATATATTTCTCAGACATCAGATCTTGCACTTGCTATTAAGATAGGCTTTTATATTTTTTTTTCCTTAATTTAAGAACATCTTGTAAATTCTACACGCTGCAGAAATTTTGCAGTTTTGCTTTGTGCCTCTGGACTGACTGGGGGAGGTAGAAACACTCTGAATTAATGTCTGTGTTTCATTACTTGGAGAAATGCTGTGGTGATGAGATATCGGCACGGCTGAAAAAGATGAACCTGCATTCTCATTTCAAGTCCCAGCTGCTGACAGAACACAGAGAAAAGCAGGAAAAGACTGGCACATGCAGGACTTTGAGGGATGTAGTGTAGGGTCTGAAGGGTTACTATTATTTTTGGAGGTTTTGGTGTTTGCATCACAGGATAAGTTAGCATTTTCCTTGTTGCCTTTATGTCAAGTGTTCCAGCAGTGTAAGGAGGAGGCTTGCTCCCCTGCCTTGCTTCTCATACAGGTTTTATTTTTGGTGATGACCTTTTTCAGCATCCCTGCAGCTCGTGGGAGCTGTGGTCACAGGACACAGCTGAGCCCTGCACAGACCCAGAACAGCTGTGGGGTGGGCCAAGGGGAGAGAAAGAGAAAAAAAATCTCTGACATGGCAGTTTAATGTTGAAGCAAGAGGGGTTTTGGGTGCCTTGGGAAGAGCTTAAAAGAAGGAAGGTAACTGGCCTGAACTCTTTCAAAACCAATGTATAATGGACCATTAGAGAAAGCATACACTGGCAGTCTGGAAATGTGACAAGTGGCTCATAAACATGAGCACTGTGACCTGGTGGTGAAAGAGAAATCACAGTGTAGGGGGAAAACAAACAGCTCCTGTCTGACACAGCAGAAAGGAGGAACCAAAGAGCTCAGGGAGAGAAATTACGTGGGCCCATCCCAAAAGAGCAGAATTCAGATAATGGACTCCACAGCAGTGTTTTATATGAATATAAAGGGAATAAGTTTGCACAAGGTCAAGGCCAGAGGGAAAGAAATCTGCCATACCTGGGAAGTAAATGCCATGGATGTAGAGCAAAGTGGATCTCAGGTCTGGGAAGGAGTTTGAACATGAGGGTTTAGAGCACTAAACCAAAGCTGACAACCAAGTTATTGACCTTCTGATAGAACCATGGGGCTGTTCCCAGTCACAAAGGGAGGGTGCTGAGTCTGCAGCAGAGGTGATACACCCACGAGAAGGAACTGGCTCAGATCCTGACCTGGGCAGGAGAGGAAGGGCCTGAAAAACAGAACTGGTGGATTTGGGAACTGGTTGGTGTCTACATCTTTTAAGAGAACAGGTTAATCAGAGTTTGCCTTCACTGGAAGAAACAAAACAATCTGGGGTGGAAGGTCACCTATGTCGGATATTGTGTGGAGCTGACTCTGAAGAGTTGATACTTCATAAAAAAACTTAAATACATATTTGAATCTGAAATAGTCTAGCAAGCTCAGACTGCTTTCTGAGAACACTTGCAGTCCTGATGGTCAGTTCACTAAACCCTGTGGCAATGGCCATAATTTAGAAGGTGATCTCTGAATCTGCCCTTCAGGAGTTTGGCTGCACCCCAAGACCCTTTGTGAAAACAAAAGCTTGAAGTGTATTGATAAAAATTAAGAAAGGTAGAAAGTACAAAAATCTCTTCCCCTTGCTTATTTTTCTTTTTGAGAATGAAGAAATGGGACACCTCAAAGAACAGGAGGGATTAGAAAGGAAAGGATACATTTATTTCAGGTGGCGATTGCAAAAGTGCAGTGAAGTTGTGATTCTAAACATCACAACTTTAGTTAAGAGACTAGCTAAATTTATTGACAACTAAATCAAACTATACATGCAAGATGGAATGAAAGCTCATCATCATAGAACTTAACACAAAAGTCTTTTCCAGAAACATTTTAAGCAGGGTAGGGACTGATTTTGCTGCAATGAATAATTATTTAACCTTAACCTTTCCTTCTGATTATTATTTGTACATAGTCAAAGTGTATCCATAGTTTCACATAGCTTTCATACATCTCTGTTGCAGCATATGGCCTTAATATGGATAACCTGTGAAAAAATGACTGTGAGTTGGGTTTCAAGTTATTTCTATTTGCTTATGGCACAGGAATGATTTTTTTTTTGTCAGACAGATGCCTGTAAGCTTTAGAATTAAATTTGCAGTGAAAATTTTTATGATTAAAAATTCCTATTTTTCCCTGTGCTAATATTTTGTGAGCATTTATCTTTAAAATGTCTTATTAAAGTCCTTGTAGGAAGAGTTTATAAGGACTGGCTTTGCTGTCAAAGACATGCTAAGGAAGTTCAAACAAAAGTTTCCAAATAGATTTATCCTTTACTTGTTCATCTTCTAACCCTTAGCATGACACTTACAAATCAGAAAGTACACATGAGTTAATGTCTTTTAGTTCTCTCTTTGGTAAAATATAATATTAGGGTTGAATGCTAACAACTGATGGCTTTTCCTTTTAATCTCTTAATGTATATCAGGCAGCCCCTTCACTTTTCCTTCTCCTTTTTCTCTGCTGCTTCCCTTCCTTTGTACCCCCAAATCTGCTCTTCCCCCTACTATATCTCATCCTTATTTTTAGTGTTGAATTAACACTGGTTAAGAATAGATGCAATAATGCTGGTGAAGGCCATGCCTTTTGGCTTGCTTTTGCAAATAGGTATTCATCTATGGGTCTTGTTATTTGGCATGTAATTCCATTTATAGAGTAAATTTTGAAACTCCTGCAGTGCTTGGACTTTGGCTGACATACCTTGAGAGGGTATGTGTGAGACCCAGAAGAGGATGGCCATTTCAGCAGGTGGAGCAAAACTGGATAGAGCTAAACACCAAACAATATTCTGCTGATTCCAAAATACAGTAACCAGCAGAAATGCCCAGCTCACATTAAAAGCATTATCTGTAAGATCACACTGTGGACATTAAAGAAGCAGAGTTGTTCCACTTACAATAAGCCCTCTCTCATGACAGTAGTGAGCCTCTTGCATGGTTTTGTTGGATACTCTGGTATGAAACAGAGGAATTGAATGTGAAATGATGAAGATGCTCCAAGGTAAGGTATGGGAGTGGTAACTTGCTACCAGGGGGCTTGAGATACTTAGTGTTTTACTATAATAAATACCTACAATTACTTTACAAACCCAAGAAAATGGTATTTGAATTTATTTTACACTGCTGGAGTTTAGAATTATTTGCAACTTTAGATATAATCATTGCACCTGCTGTATTTATCCTGCACAATATAGAATTGTGAAGAAACCAGGCACAGAAGCAAGGAATAACAGAAGGATGTCTCTAACTCTGCTGGTGCTTATTTAAAGACTGGAGCCCTGCAAAGTGTGAGAGCACCAGTGTGATCATGGAGTCACTGATCCAAGTTCTACGAGGGCTCAGAGGGGAACTTTTCATTAGGAAGTGAATCCTTTGTGATCGTCACAGTGAGGTTTTTCCAGAGCATGGAGCACTGACCTGTAGTCACTGACTGCAGTGGGAATGCAGTCAGGCTGCTCTTGCAGATGGAACCCAAATTTTTAAAGGCATTGAAGAGTCCAGAATTAGTTCCATTCCAGGAGCAGTGAGCACTTGGCTTTTCCATTTCCATAATGCCTCTGTCAAATCCAGCCCACAAACGAGTCACTGCTAAGCAGTGTTTCCTAACATATGGCCAGTCTCAGGAGGTCACTCAGACTTTAGCAATTAGCATGTTTTGTCACAATGCTATTTTCAGAATGCACAGTTTAATTAGAAAAGGTAGCACTGAAACAGTCAGCTGTTTAAACATCAGAAAGAGACCTCAGGATTTAGGCTGGCTCAAGTTTATTATGGCATGCATTTTGACAAGTTAGGTTAGGAAACATTTCAGAAGTAGTTAAGTTACTTAGAAATGTAAGTCTCTGTGACTTTGAATTAATTAACTAGAAGGGTTTTTAAAAGTTGCCTAGCTACCAAAAGTATTATTGCATAACCCAGTATTTGGGTATGTCACTGTAATCTATCATGTATGTTTAACCTGTCTTGTGATATTACCAGGAGTTTATATTGCTTTCCTGATCTTTGAGAGTTATTTGGTTCTGTGACTCAGCTACCTGATCTAGGAAACAGTGTCTGAGAATGAGAAGCAGGGAACCTAAATCCATATGTAAATAGACAAATAAGTGCTCTGAGCTTTTGCTTTTGTTACCAACAGGAAACAGACTCAGATAAACACAAATGCCTCAACAGCACACGGTTTAGGTCTGCAAGTGAAGTTCCACTTCATCCCACAAGATATATAGCCTCAGATTTCTATACATAGACCTGTAAATCTACACATATGTAGGCATTCACAAGTGCAATTAATGAAACTTCATACACAGAAAAAGAAAAAAAGAATTTTAAATGCATAGTGTTTTAGGGGTTTTTTGGGGGGGAAAGAGTGTTGGGGAGAGTATTCTCAGTGGACTAGGATTTCTGATATGAAATTTGCCAGCAGTGTAAATAACTATTCCCAGCACAACATTAGACCTAGAATTTAATGTCATAACACAAGAGTGCTTTTTATTTTTTTTTTTCCCCTCTGTGTGTGTGTGTGGACATTTTGTTTTCCCATATCATGAACTTCCCTAAGGCTTGATTGAAATCAGGGAGAGTATGGGATCTTAGTATTTCTAAAAACTGGGCTCATTTCTGCTCATAAGTTCTTGGTTTCAAATAAATTTCTTTCCAGATGCTTTTTAACAATTGGGGAAGATTAAATTAGTCCTCTGTTAAGGACTTGTAAACCTTTTGACAAAGGGAACAAAATCTCCTTGATACCTTCCCCATTTGCATTGTCACTTTCTTCCTCACTATGCCTGATTATATAGCCATAAATTGAGTAAAAATTTCCATTTACCTAATTGGGTTACTGAGTGTCAAGCCTGTTTGCTAAAGATTGTAAAAGAGGAGGGTAATATGTGCATTACAAAAACACTCTCTTGCCTTCCCCTTGCTTTTCCCTTCTGCATTTGACCAGATTCATGAAAGACAAGAGATCTTTCCCATTTTGTTGCCAGTAGTGATAGTTTGGATGCCTTTCAAAGGAGAAATTTTGCAAGGCTGTCCCATGTCATGTACAACAGCCTATGGCTGGAACAAGAGTGTGGGTGAGGTGGAGGAGACCCTGGGATTGTTCTTCATGGGATGGGGATCTGCTGCTGCCTGAATTTCTCTGGATGTCCCATTAAGAGACAAATGAATTTTCCTTGACAAGTAATTCTCTATTATTTGCATACCTTAAACTGAACCAGCAGAGCAGCATGAATAGTAATAACTGAAATTAATGAAGTCACAGAAATTAATAAATTAAGAAATGAATAGATTTGGCTGCTTCCTCCCCAGCAATGGGACCCACATCCAGCAGAGCTCAGCTGTGTCCCTGCAGGAAGGCTGGGGCAGGACACACTGATCTGCACATGTGTTTTGTTTTAATAGATGTACCTTTTGGCCTGCAAGATTTTACAGAACTGCATATCTGTATCTTTATAGCATCCACATGACCTTTGAGATAAAAAGAGGTCTTTTCTTTTAACTCCCCAGTTCACAAGTGCTCTGATAGCTCCTCAGGTAGAGCAGTGCTGACCACGGTGTAAATGCCGAGAGAGTTGCTCTGGGTAGATAGACTGAACTTTAAAATTTCATCTCCTATCTGTCATCTTACCCTGCACTGGTAAAAGAATGAAATATTTAATATCACACTGTAATTGTTTTTTAAAATTCCTCAGCTCGACCTGTTTGGCTATTATATTGTAATTTTTTAATTTATTGTGAAAACAGCTCCATTTACACATTTACCTATGATCATGGTACTGAGTGCCATGTGCAGCTTTGACTTGTACAATACCTTGTCTTTAGGCTCCTGGTGGTGCCTGTGTCATCCAGCAGCTGACTGCACCCACCTTTTTGGGGTCTGTGTGCAGAGATGCTGAAATTTCACAGTAGTTTTAGCCTTAGTCCCTTCAGATCCCACCCAGTGCAATCTCAAATCCTCCAGCTCAATATCTGGTGCCTTCCTAGAGAACTTGCCTTGCTCTTGGCCCTTTCCAAGGGCATTTTAAGGTCACCACATTCCCCTGGTGTTTCATCACAATGACACTGATTCTTTCCTACAGCCCCTCCTTACAGAGTGTGCTTGGCCTTGAATTCCACACATGCCCCTCCCCACCCCAGTTTAAAGCTGGGGAGAACATTGCATTTGGAATATTGGTTCTTGTGTCTTTGCAATGTAATTTATGACATTTGTCCACTCTCCAAGTAGCACAATAAAGAAATTTTCCCTAAAATCTAATCTGAACCTACACTCTTTCAGTTTGCAGCCATTTCCCCATGTCCTGGCACTACATGATCCTGTAAAAGCCTTTCCCATATTTCCTGTTGGTTCCCTTCAGGCACTGGAAGGCTGCAATTTGGTCAGGCCACGGCCTCCTCTTTTCCAGGCTGATGCACAGACTGTATTATTTGTTGAATATAAAGAGCATACAGGATGGCCTGAATAACCTAAGGATTTCTGAACATTGGGAGTGGGTTATTTTCCAGCTGTGGGATACCTAAAATTGTGCATATCTTCCTCAAAAGGCCCTGTGCACTTCATTGGTCTAAAACTAAGGACCACGAAATAAAAGCATCTTCTGTTGGATTGGATGCAGACAAACACTTGGACTGTTTAACAATTTGACTAATTATCATCTTTAATTAATATTTTAACCACATTTCAAGGGCTGGAGGGGAATTGTTCCTTTGCACCTTCTTCAGGAGCATCCTTCACAAACTAAAGCAATATTGATATTGCACATTTGTGTGTGTGTTTCTCAAAATAATTTCTTATAACATTCTTATAAAGGAAGAAAGATGCATGAAAAGTAACATCAAAGTGTTTTTCAACAGAATAAAAGTTTCATTTCAAATATATGCAAACAATAAAGCTGGCAAGAATGGTTCATCCTTTATGATTTTCTCTAACAGTGATCAGTGAAAGAAAAAGAGCATAGCTCTTAAAAATAATCCTTGGGTTTTTCATGCAGTTTAGAGGGCTTAAAATATATCTTCTATAAAGACTCCATGACAAATCTGATATTACTTGTACATAGAGACAGTAAGCCAAAATCAGCTTATATTAAGGTGAAAATGTGGACATTGACTTCAAATTGGGCTTTTCTTGATGGTCTTTATTGGGACTTGAGTGAGCTGCTGTGCCAGGAGAGGCTTCGTTGGCTCTTTTTAATGTGGGCCCATTCCCTGATGTGCAGGGAAAGCTTTTCCATTCAGAGCAGGAGCAGAGTATTTCAAAATCTGACTTTTCTATTGAGCATCTTTAAATCTTTCATGGGAGAGGAGCAGAAGGCCAGGGATGTGTCAGCCAGCCACGCTGCTCCCTCCAGGTTAGACTGGTGGAACCTGGAGCAGCCACCTGGGTGAATTTTTACAGCCAGAAAATTTTATGGGCACTTTTTCACAGCTGAAAAAGTTTGGTCAAAATTACTGCAGTGTGTGGCAGCCAGCAAAAGGTGATGTGCATTCAGAATTCTATTAGGGCAGTCCATGGAGAGAGAGTCCACACCATCCATGTGCTGTGGAAATTCCATGCCTGTGGGAAGTGGGAGCTTGTGGGATGCTTTTCCTTGGGAATGTCATGGTTTCCTCTGCTTGAGAGACTGCTGGTGGATCAGAAAGACAAATTCCAATATGAATTTTCCTATGTTTTTCTGAAACGTGTAATTTGCACTAGGTGGTGTGGTGTGCCAGTGTGAATGTGTGCAGAGCAGGGAGAGCAGGAATATAAAACAATTAAACCATTTGATTTACACACCTGTTGAGTGAGCAACTCTTAGATTAAAATAATTCTATAATTCCTTCTATTCCCTTAGATTCCACTGAAAAACAGGCCAAAAAAAATTCAAGTTAAGAGTGAATGACTGGAAAAAATACAAGTACTGACAAACTCCAAGTCATTTTCCAAAACAACTGTCATGGACTGTAAAGGATATTGGTTCACTGACCATGTTCCTACAGCATTTACTTGAACATGTTTTATCATAGATCAGTTTTTATGTTTCTGGGGTTTTTTAGACTTCTTTTTAAAAATTGGTGCAGTCACAGGCTGAGCTACCTTGTCTTGGAGAGAAGAGCATTCAGGTGTGATGTTCTGAGTGAACAGAATTCTGTATGATATTCACTTTATTTTGTTTTATTTACTTTTTTTGGGACACATTCAGACCCAGTGAGCTATAAAAGAACAGGGTGAGTCAATATGACAAAATTCCAAAGGGTCACAATGTAAATTAGGTAACAGGCTCTTACTGCAGGAAAAGGATTCTCACTTCCCCTGCCTTCTCCCCTTTCTCCCTTTGTGAAAGAGCAGCATAATTCACATTGTCTGAGGGTGGAGTGGTCACTTTTAATTTGCTTTAAGGCTTAGCTTTCAAAGCCCAGTGATGTGTCACAGGTAGTGGTACACTCTTGCCATAAAGCACAGAGAGATTTTGTTGAGATCAGATGGGAATGGCAATGATAACAAATAAAAATCTAAATTAAGGAAGAGAGAGTAAATAAATTTTTAATCACACAAAATTTAATACTTATGTTAAGGAAAAGAATATTAAAAGTCATTTTATAGAGAGTGAATTTATATTGGAGCTGATTTTAAAGTTATGCAGCTTTGAGTGATATGATAATCATGTATTTTTCTCCCCCCTCAGCTGTACTAGGGGATTGAAATTTATATACTCAATAACTAGAAAAGAATCATAAAGGATCAGGCTGGAGGACTCTGTCTCACTCCATTTTTTCCTGTCACTCCCATAGCGATTTTAATATTTTTCTTATATCTCTGCTTATTTTCAGTGCCAAACATTGTTTTCAAATACAGCTGGCTTGAAAATGAGCACTTGAAGCTGCAAGCTTGTCGGGAAACTACCCTGATTTTCAGGTAGTACAATGAAATCTTTAGCTATAAAAAATAGGAAATAAAAATAGGATGTCAGAGTCTTCTGCCAGCTGTAAATGCAACTAAATAGTCTTATTGTGTGCTTTAATATTTTTAACTATTTTAAGCATTTGACTCTTGCTTTTTTTTTTTTGTCTTGGTGCTAAGGGAAAATGGATTTGCAAAAGCTAACATAACAGCACATTTATTTCTTTCACCCTTTTCAAATAGGAATTAAAGACAGGATAGTCTACTGAATAGACTGCCAGACTGAGAGTCAGAAAATAAGTTTCCTATTATCAATTCATTGAGAAAGTCTATTTGCTTTCCTTTGCCTCAGTTTCCCATCTGTAAAATGAAGATAATGTAATTTATCATCCTGTGCAACGTGCTTTGCGGTCTAGAGCAGCAAGATAGACTGAAGTATTATGATGAAATATTTTGGGGGAAATACTGCTGTGTTTTAAAGATTTAATTTCTTCCCTGTTAATTTTTTTCATCCTTAGCTTTTGATGTACAAGCTGCTCTCTCCAATCTTTTCTGTGAGCTGCTGTTGGAGATGGCTGATGGACTGATCCCCAAACAGAAAATGAGGTGGGTTTTATGTAAAAACACTGGAGCCAAACGGCCACGTGGTTTCACCTGGAAGGGTCAGTGAACCATTTTCAGCCACCCACAGCAAAGACAGGAAAGAGAGCAGAGGATATTTGGTA
Source organism: Serinus canaria (assembly GCF_022539315.1). Classification (NCBI taxonomy): domain Eukaryota; kingdom Metazoa; phylum Chordata; class Aves; order Passeriformes; family Fringillidae; genus Serinus; species Serinus canaria. The sequence goes on from NC_066314.1 coordinate 68,942,580, forward strand.
TTTTCAGAATTAGTTTGGAATAAGTGCAGAGATGTTCTGGCTGATTTAAACATGGGGAAATGGAAATATAAAATGTTCTTTTCCAGTAAATGTCCTCTATCCTTTTTTTTTCCCAAAAAATCTTGTATTTCTGGGCACCTCCCCACTATTTTCATGGTTTTCTGTTTGATGTGTTACGATAGCACAAGTCCAGCATGAGCATTTGTTTGAAGGCAGAGGTTTTTTTGCCTTTGACATGGTGACAGACATCTCTAAAGTGTCTGGAAGTTTATGAGAGCAAAGGCCAAAAATAAAAAAAGCTCCATGGTATTCCCCACCCCAAAACCACATACAGAGACTCTAAGAAATTTAGCCCAATTTTATTTCAGATAGTTCACAAGGTGACTATTTACCTTTGTCTTTATCTCTCTCTTATCTTTTCTGCCCAACCTACACATTTAGATCAAAACAGGGGTGAAAGTGAACCTGTGGCTACTTAGGTGAAGCTGGTACAGGTAACCCAGGGGTTAAATTTGCTCTGTGGAATGGCATGGATGGTGTTTGATATCAGAATTTCAACAACAGATTCATTTTTATATTGCAGTGGTTGCTTTTGCTCATTTCAGTTTTCCCAAATGACTCTCTGTCCTCTCTGGACACCCTCTGGAGCCAAGGAGCCCTGGAGGATGCACAAAAGGGTGAACCCCAAGTTTGGGCTCCTGCTCTGAACTGGTTTCGGGGTACTGAATCCAGAGATTTCCTGGGCACCCAGATTTATGTGAGGTGATCATCAGTATGGGTAATATTGATCTCTCTGTCCAGCAAACACAATTCCAATACAATTTATTTGTATTTTAGGTATAAAAATATATGCTAGAAAATACACAAACTAAAAACAGGATTATAGTCAAAAGCCACTTACTTTGTGGGAATTTAGAGCAGAGATGAGGAGATACACCAAATATTCGGACTGAATTTTGTATCTCTAAATTCTCAGAGGCTTTGAGAGCAAGTATCTTAGCTTGAAGGACCAACAGATTGCAGAAGTAGGGATGGAGATTTACTGAACACCCCCAATATCTCTTTGAGAAGAAATGAATGATGCATTGAAGGCATTTGTCCAGAGACCCTTTATCACCTTTGAGCAGCTGGACAAAGGAAAGCACAGGGATTGTGGGATGGATTGCAATCAGTTTGTGCTGTCTGGCAGAAGATGCTGGGTTTGGAAGGGCTGGATGCATTCCCTCTCACCTCTGGGCCCTGAGATGTACCTGCTGCTCTGAGGTCTCTGACAGCTGCACCTTCAGCAGTAAAAGTGAACAAAGCTCCTCTTAGGTGGAAGTCCAACCTCCTGGCCACTCAGGTTTGCCAAGAAGGCTGAGACAGAGAGCAGAGAGGTAAGGAACTCAAGGCTATCCACGGGGTTATGGAATGGAATTAAATTTCTTTGTCAAAGAAAGTATCTAAGCTGAATGAACAAGCCAACTAACTGAGCTTAAGGGGAAAGCATAATGCCTCCCATCCTTTTGGTGGAAGCAACAAGTTTTTGTACTCTGAGGACTTGTTTGGAGTGGTGGTTGAGGACAAAAGGCTTTAATCTTGTTAGATGAGAGTTTGTCTGGTTTGCCTGATGTTAAACTAGAAACTCGAATATTTGGAATTAAAAAGTTGAAGAAAGCCACAAATCATAAGTGCCCTGAAGAGACTGAAAAACAATTTCTGAAAGACAGTTCTGTGTTAGGTCAGTGGCTTGCACATTTTGATGCCAAGTCTCACTTGTATCCCTCTCACCTCTTGACTTCTGCCTGAACATCTGTTGTAGCATCACCTCTTGGTCACTGCCCAAGGGCCTCCAGGAATCCCTGCTGCTCTCTGGGGTCCCTGCCAACTCCTTCTCTCCCTTTTCCCTAACCCTGGGTTAGGGTTACCTTCTCCTTGCCCCTGTAGTGCTTTGTAGCTCTTTTTCCAAGACAGTTGTACAAGCACAATGTGGCACAATTCATTGGCTTGTACTTTGAGCCTGAGATGAGCCTGGACCTCACCTGCTGGTAACTTGTACACCAAAGTGCTCTTTAGGCAGTGCCTTCAAATGTGAGACACTACAGAAGAGCTGAGAACCTCTGAAACAAGGAGTAACAGAAGATTTATTATGTTACAGGCTTGTTTAAAGGCTGGAGGGTTCATAGTGCAATTTACTGAGCTTTTCAGGAGCTCCTGTTTTTCCAGATGCATTCAGTTTTGTTCTGCTGAGACACAATTTGTCTTCTCTGTGAGCTGACTGCGTGCTATCAATGCCCACTCACCAGGATTTTCATAGGTTAATGCTAAGAATTTTTTTGTACCATATTTCCTCCTCACTCCTGGAGCTCTGGCCTCTCCCTCAGGAGAAGATGAGGCTGAGGTATGAAAAGATCAAGTGCAGAGTAATTAAGTTATTTGTCTTCACATCTCCTAGCTGTTACACAATCAAATAGTGTATTTTTAGAGGAGAGCTGGTTAATTGCTGTTAGCATTATCGTCATTTCAGGATGATTAGGAGGTGGTGATTGAGTAAGTAATAGCAGTAGTAGGATGTAAAAGAGCAGTAGTAAGGGATGCAATCAAAACCCCAAAGAGCTCATAGGGTACATAAGAAGGAAGTGTATTTCACTATTGCCCTGCAGTTTCCCTTTTCAGAGTTAAGACTAGCAGGGAAAAGCCTGGGAGTGGTGACAGTGCTATGGGTTGTGTAAACAAGAAAACATTTTTTTGCCTCTCCTTTTTGAGAAGGAAGAGGTTTTCACACCACTGCTTGTGCAGCTGAATGCAAAAGCATTTCCCTCACTGGGAATGAAGTGCTCACCCTCCACACTGAACTTCATCTCAAGGTTACTGTGAGATGAGGGTCTGGAGTGACACAGCATCTCCAAGCAGGTGCAAAGGAGAGCCCCTTCATTGTCAAAACCCAGCTTTTTAAAGCAGTTAGCCTGCAATCAGTGATATACTTTTAAATCACAACAAGCATAATTCAGCTAACCACCATAAACTACAAAGTGAACACACAGTGGTTGCATCATTTGGTTTTTTACCTCTCATTCAGCTGAGCCTCTTCCCCACAGTCCTTTTCTGCTTAGCCTAAGTAGCAGCTCTGAGCCATGATTTTACAAAGCCTTCCCTTTTTAAGGTTTTACCTAAATGCAGCAGGTTACTCCTTGAATCAAGGAATCCTCTTGTCTCATCCTCAACAGAGGCATAATCATCACATGTTCCTATACCCATAAGTACAGAGTTAAGGAAAGAAGGGTCTTGTTTGACATCAAGCAGAATGGACAAGTCCATATTTAACATGATTTAAGCCTCCTGTGCTCAGATTTCTGTTGAAAACCAGTCCTCAAACACTTTTTTTTTTCCTAAAGGGCATTAACTGCTCCCAGTCCCGTCGCTCCCTGCTGGCTGTAGATAGTTTGAGGTGATTGGGGTGGGCTGTGCCAAATCATCCCCAGTTGGCTCCAGGTGTGCAGGACAGGTGAGCAGCATTGAAGGGAGGAAGCCAAGCCCAGAGGGCACACAGGGCACTGCATCAACAGCAGGGCATAAAAGGCTGGGCTGAGGGACAAGGAGGGCAGATGCTGCAGCCTGCTGGAGAGGAGTGATGTTTCTCTGTGTGGGGAGATGCCTGAAGCCTTCTGATGAGGTAGGGAGTTACTCTGTATGGGAAAGTGCTCAAAGTCTTCTGAAATTGTATGTAAAGCTCTGTGGATCATGGCTGTCTCAACAGGGATGTGTGCTGAGACAGCTGGTAGTTTATTGCAAGGCTCTTGCTAAGAGTGAACCTTGAAAGAACTTTTGGATGAGCAGAATTGACTAAAGCTCACTCTGAAATACTTGTGTTTGTGCTGTGGTCTCCACATCAGGACAGGGTTTGCTCCTGCAGAACCCAGAGAAGAAGGGAGAGCAAAGGGAGCCAGGACATTTTGCCTCAGCACTGTTCTGGGGATTGGTACAAAAAGAGTGAAGAATGTAGGGGGATACAGGCTGGGTCAATGAAGGTGGTGTAGAAGGTAAATGAAGGTGGTGTGGAAGGTAATCTTATCCCCAATGAGTTGCAGCTGGACCAATTCCTAAAGATTGGAAGCAGGCCTGATCTTAACAGGCCACACCTGTAGGCAATAAGAACAAGGGGTATAAAAGAGTGGGTTGGTGGGAGCAGGAGTCAGATGGCTGCTGCAAGGACCAGGAACAGTCAGTGCTCAGAGGAGTTGCCTGTGGGAAACATGGAGGAGGTATGGAGCTCTGGTGATATGAATTCTTGCACTATTAATGATGTTAAGACAACAGAAGAATGCTGTGTCCAGTGAGGTAGAGGAGCAATATCTACAGAACCAGAAGTGTGCTGGAAGTACCTGTTGTGAAATGGGATATTTGATTGTGTGCATTTTAGTTCTGTACCTCAACAGGCACTTGTTGGCCTTCAACTTGGACCAAGATGATTTTGTTTTAAGGGACATATTTTTTTTTTTTTCAAGTTTGCCTGGTGAATTCTCAGTACCTGGGATCTTTCCTCTGCAATTCTCCTTCCCAGGTACTGACACAGCATTATTCTTTATCAAATCAGTGCTAACACTTCCACAGTGAAAGAAATATAATTGCAAACCAGCTGAAAATTAATGTTATAGTCTTACAATCCATGTCACAATCCTGATGACATTTGTAGTACAATATTATAATGATGTGGGAGAGGGAAAAATTTTAATGGTTGACCTTGGCATTCAAATAACATCTGATAGCTGCAGTTTTGCCCAGCAGATTTGTGTCAATGTTTAATTTCCAGATGTGGACTTAGGATGCCTGAATTTAGTGCCTGCATGGAAGATTTGGGTTTCTTCATCTGATGGGGAAAATAGAATTTAAAAAGTTAAGGTAGGAATTTCTGCTCTAGCTGCATTTAGCAATGGAACTGAGAGCTCCCAGCTTGAAAGTGAGAAGCTTCCACTCTCTCTAATGTTAAAATGAGAAAGGAGAAGGATTATGAACCCATACTGTTGAATTCAATAAACAGAACAAGGGAAGTCTGTCCTTGCAGAAAATGGAATTGTAAATCAATGAGAGAGTGATTAAGTACAGAAGAAACAGAGCCCTCAGTAGGGTTTGCTCTAACCATGGAAGTTCAGTAGCACACTCTCCCATCTCAAACACAACTGGGGTTTAGTTAAACAATATCTGGCCTAATGCCATCAATAAAAATGGCAAGTCATGCTCAAAACACTCACAGAGCAGCCAACTTTCATTTTCCAGCAGAACAAGTCAAGGCACAGTAATGGAGAAATTATTCTCAAGGAATTGCTGTGTCACACAGGTCAGGTAGGTCTTGTTTTTAACTTAGCACATCGTGCTGGTCTCTAAATAGACCAGGGGGATGCCTTGGCACAGTGAATCCTTTCAAGGTCCTAATGAGGTGTAGTCAAAGACCTTGGACAAAACCCAGGCACTCCCAAAGGCAGCTCTGCATATGCCAGCCTGGCTGAGGAAGACCTGGCAAACATACAGCAAGATGGGCTGAAATGTCCACACCAAGAACAAAGCATTGCTCGTTCTGAGCTGGTTTTGCTCCTTCCATGACATTTAGATGTGTAGCTTCAGCAGAGAACTGTCTGGGAAAGGTTGATGAAATGTTCCCTGTATGTGAGGTGTGTTCAAGCCAGCACATTTAGTAATTAGTTTACTCCTGTTTCCAGTGGAATGTTTTGTGGGCAGGAGTGGACCAGAACTACACTTGTTAGAAAACACCAACCTGTTCTCTGCAGTTTAAGGGGTGGCTCTGCAAAGTGTCTGTCTCAGCTGCCACCTAAACTGTTGGTATGGTTCTGCTTTGGTTTTCAGCCTATTCTGAAAGGCCACCATGAGGGAGGAAAATCAGCTCAGGATGTGCAATTTGTGAATACATCCAAGAAATAAAGAATACCCTTCCCTTGCTCTCTGCATTAGTGGCAGAGTGATGATCACATGAAAGAAAATATTCCTTACCCAGACATGATGTCATATTCTCTCGTGATACAGGAAAATGATGGGGAAATGCTAAATAACTGTAGCTGTGAGGGCTTGAGAATTCCCTAAGGATGGCTGTGAATAGATTTGTGTGATTAGTCATCTCCATGTTTGGTTCAGTGTCAGGTTCACTCCAAGGCTGAGGTCAATAAATGAAAAGCAAGGAACAGAGAGAGTGGAGAAAGCAAAGACAGCTGTCAAAGAAGGAGCTTTAGCTGGGAGTGGGGAGCTGCTGGAGCACCCCTCTGGATGGTGGTGGGAATGGAGCACCAACCACAGCTCTGCCACCTGTCCTTTTGGGACACCTCCTCAATATTTTGGTTTTTGGTTAGGTTTGGTTATTTTTTGTTTTTTTTTTTCTTTTGTTGTTTTGGATTTTTTTTTAGTTGTTGTTTTGGTTTTTTGGTCGGTTTTTTTCTGTCTGGTGTGGTGACATCTATGTAATGTTAACCTTGAAATTAAGGATGCACCTTCTATCGCCTTTTCTTTCTGAAAGTAAGCTACCCTTTCCATCATTGCATATTCCCTTCCCTTTGAAAGAGAGCATATTTTAAGGACGCAGAGGAACACAAATGTGGAAGCAAAATATTGACAGGGAACACAGAAACATTTCAGATATTGTCTTACATTTTTTTCACTGGGAAGCTTTGCTTATTCCTCAATAAATCTCCATTATTACTTTTTTTTAAGCTTCATTGCTAACCAATGACAAAAAATTTGTCTTATATGTCCCACCATTACACATTCCATTGACACAGGGAGTGAGTGGCATTATCTGGAAAGGAGAGCTCACCGTCGAGGTGATTTCAGCCAATCAGAGATGATGATATTGTATTACCAGTTTCATAATATAAATGAAAAAGATGGCCTTCATTTTGATGAAAGCTGTAAAGTAGCTATTGTGCTTGTTTTGTATTGCAAGGCCCAAATGTATTATTTATGCAATTTTCCTTTTGAAAGGAAAAACTGAAAGAGACTATTTCATTTTACAGCATTCAGTCAGGGCTATTGTCTCATGAATGTGAACATTCCTGCATTTTATCAGCTCCCAATGCAGAAGGCAACTCACAGATCACACATAGAAAGGATTTTTCAAAGTTTGAAAACTGCTTTTTAAAAAAGCAGGACCCTAATGACTGGAGATATTATTTGTGCGTGCCTGTAGGCTGAATCAACACTTGGCCTATCAGGATGTACACAGAGCAGCTTCTCTTTCAAGGTCTTAAACAGCTTTGATTGAATCTTCGTGCACCTTAAATTGATAATGCAAGCAGCCTGTAATACACAATATTCACGACAATGGAACACATCTTCATTTGTAAATACACACTTTTGTGCCAAGTTAGCACATATTCAGGGATCTCTGAGCCACTTACAGACCTGACAGCAGCCTGGTGGTGTTGCTCTGCTGGGGTGAATGTTGCTGCTGTTTTGGAGGTGGGGAAACTGAGGCAGGTGCAGGTTGAAAGATTTGTTTGGGGTTGTAAGGGCATCTCTGATAGTGTGGAGAAGGTTGTTGGCATCAGCCCATAAGGCAGTCTGTGACACGTGGAGTCACTCCCCTGGACCTGGTGGTACTTATGTCTGTGGAGAAAGCACTTTTTGCAGAGAGATGGTGAGGTTTCTGCCTGTCCTTGACACCAGTAAAAATTAGATGTTTGCCCTTGAACACCCATACAAAGAGATTGGTTACTCTTTGGTAGAGAGACATGTTAAAGCTTGAATTGATATTCAACCTCTTCCCCTATGTACCTAATTGAAGGCTCACTTCTGAGATACAGCTTTTCTTGCCTGTTTTGTGGTTTTTTTTTTTTCTTTTTCCCCCAAAAAACTATCTACTTTTAGTGCAATTCCTCTGAAACTTTCCATTAAAAAAACCCTCTCAATTTTTCCATTCAACTTTTGCTGGACCCATTATATTTCTCACTGTTCTTTCTTGTTTTCTGGGTTAGTGTACAAGTGCATATATACAACAAATATATTTAAATGTTAGTTTACCTGTTCCCCTGTCATGAAATAATCAATTAGTGGAACCATTCATATCTCCAGTGAAGTCACACAATTAATTTCTCATAGGGACTCACAGTGGATAACACTTCTGAGGGTTAAATAAAGGTGATTACATTTTAATATCAAATCAGAAAATAAGTTTACATTTATTGTTTTCATATACTTATAGAAATTGTTTTTGGGATGACCTAACTGCACCTTGCAGTACCTGCAGGGAGCCTCCAAGAAAGATGGAGAGAAACTCATGGCAAGGTCCTGTAGTGGCAGGGCCAGGGGGAATGGCTTCAAACTGAAAGAGGGCAGGTTTAGCCTGGAGATGAGGAAGAGGTCACTGCTGTGAGGGTGGTTAGGCACTGGTGCAGGGTGTCCAGAGAAGCTGTGCATGTCCCATCCCTGAAAGGGTCCAAGGCCAGGTTGGATGGGGCTTGAGCAACTTGGGATGGTGAAAATGTCACTGCCCATGGCAGGGAGTTGGAACAAGATGATATTTAGGATCCCTTCTAACCCAAACCATTCTGTGATTCTCTAATTCTATGATGCTCCTTAGCACCAGTGGAAGAAATAAATTATTTCTGTGGCTGTTCCTGGCCAAACTCCACGAATATACCCAAAACCAAATACATGATAAATTTTATTTCAGCTGGATGTAGAGTTTCTGCAGTTTAGAATAAAAGTCCCTGTGTCCATTCATGTTAGGAGACACCACCAGTAGCCACACTGCAATCTTTGCCACATTTGCAAGTCTCCCCATCCATTGTTTTCTTCTCTACATTCCCAGACACATTTGGCTCCCCAGGAGTGTAAGCTGATATGTTACATTTAGGAATACTTAAGGGGCTGTAACCCTAACATACAATAACAATACTTAACAGATAACATATGCAATAACAAAAATCAACTAAAACAACATTACCCTGAAATATGGGGTTAATTCTGTGCAGATCTGGTAGAGAGATGAAAATGAATACTTGTCATGTAATCAAATGGAAAAAAATAATGTAGAAGAAAAATTTTGGTTCGCTGATTGTAGTTGTGCTAATGTTAGATTACAGTTATCTGTCAGCTCTAAGTACTGGCACTCAATACTCTGGGTACTTTTCTTCACTGTCTCAGTTCATACTTAAAGCTTGCTTTTGGTGACACTCTTGCCATGGGAATTCACTTGCTCACATATCCTCAAAGTGAACACACAGTGAGTGATAATGCAGGCAATCTGATCTTTTTAGAAGTTCAGATAAATGTGTACCTGTTCTTATGATTCACCTTAATTCATCTATTAGTGACAGCAAAAAGAAATCAACTGTTTCCATGCCTGTGTTTCATGCAATGATGGGAAATACAGGATGTAGGAACTGGAATCATCCTGATTGAACAGTATTGCCTAAATCTCAGTGTGTTTTAATACTATTAGCTGTATTTTTATCTCCTGAATTAAAGAAATCAAATATTTTGCTTTTTTTCCTCAGGTATTTCTAGCCATTTCAGGGTTAGCCTGTCACTGAAATGATCACAAGCCTTTTACTCTGGGTGCTGGATAAAAAGATGTACGGGGAAAATAAAATTGTTGGCATACAGAGTAAATTGCTGTGGACTAGCAATTTAGCAACAGATTTGGGCAACAGGTATTGCTCTCTAGCCAACGTTCCTGTCATTGTCTGAGGCAGATGGCTTCAATTTTATACACAGTTTTTCAGTCTGTAAAAGAGAGATCGTATATTTATTCATCCAAACAAAACCAAATGAACAAAAAAGCCCACAATGCAACTTTTTATGTGCCTGGTCAGTGAAATAGGCTTGGAAGAAAAAATTGTTTCATTTGGGAAATAAGTCTCCATTATGCATTTGGATATGAAAGCTAGAACTGCCTAAAAAATGAGGACAGGTCTCTTCTCATAAAACATCTTTTCCTTCATACTGAGAAATGTAGCAAGGAACGTGGAATTCTTCTTAATCAAACCTTCAGCTGTTAATGGTTTTGTTTAGAAAGCTGATTAATTAAATACCATATAATGATCAGTAAAAGTTGTCATGCTGCCCCATCTGGGTTCTGTGCTATTTACCAGTATGGAGAACCGTCCCCTTTTCCTCCTACCTTTTTTAATTCTTCGTGTATTCCTTCTGAGCTGCTCAAATTTCCCATTTTACCCTTCCCCTGCTTCCCTTCTCAGTCTCCACACCTCTGATAGTACATAGTAGAGTGAGGGAGCAAGGTGGCAGTAGGTTTTTGTCTTTCAGTCTGCAGCTGAAAAGGTGAGTGGATGTCACACAGCCTGCCAGAGGTGGCATGGATAGGAAGCTCTGTAGGGCCAGTGCTGAGGTGGCTGATGTTCCCCTGCAGGAACCCAGACATTCAGGATGGGCAATGGTAAAAGAACCCTCAATATCTACATTGTAATAGCCCTTGCAAAAAGGCAATGCCCCAGATGATCTTGAGTTTTAAGCCATGTTGTTCATGAGGAAATGTAGGGCCCAGTCTTTCTGCCTTTGATAAGAAAGAAATTCCTTCCACTGGAACTAAATCCTGAAAAAGAGCTGCAGGATAAATTCTAGGTGGAATGACAGAGACATCTCTTCTTGGGAAGTTAATATATTACTTAAGACCTGGCAACAGCTTAGCTCCAGACATACTGTTGCTTCTCTGTGAGGGTAGCTCTGACATCCCAGTGAGAAAGTTTACTTCCTTCACACCTGGTCTTGTGTGCTATTAAACCATCACAGCAGCTGCTGAATTATTCATCCTTTTCCAGCGGACAAAACTAGTATTCCAACCGACACCCCCCTTGCCCAAGAGGAAAAAGCAGTTTGAGGGAGAGAATGCATTAGAAAATCTGCAGCACAAAAGTTTACATCATTAAGCATTTAGGGTTTACATGGAGAGCAGTGGCATGCAACAGCAGGCACGTCCCTAAGCGATTTTTCTGCAATCAGAATTTCATTCATTACCCAATTTTCGTGCAAGTCCCCTGGCATTTGAAATATGGCTCAAGGTAGGTTTCCCAAGGGCTCTCCCCCTCCCATAAGAACTGATTTGCAGTGTCCAAAGACAGATCTAAATATCTTTGGCTCAAAGTACTTAAGGCCTGCAGAGCAGGATCCTCTGTCATCCTCATCACACCTCACACCTCCAGAACAGATAACAGATTAATATCTGGCCTCCAACATTTCATCAGTGTCTCCAGCTAAGGCACCTTGCATTATTTTATCTGGGAGCAGCAGTGGAAGAACAGGAGGAGGTGAATGAAAATGTATTTGCACTTTTCAGGAGAATGAGGTTTTGGATGGAAATGAGAGGAGGTTTCTTTTGGTATTACAGGAAAAGGAACAGAGCTAGTCCTGGCAAAGTTCTCTGCTCTGATTATGTATCCTCTTTTATTCAATCACTGGATTGCTCTGTATCTGACACTTGGTCAATAGTGCAATCTACCACTGATCAGAATAAAACAGCCACCCTAGAATACCTTGGAATTTCATTAGTTTCTTTCCAATGTTGTCTTTATAACTAGGTGATTACTTGGAAACACAAACTTACTGCATGGTTCCATGCTTTTTCACATGAAGAGCCAAGAGACTCTAAACAGTGATATAATTTCTTTTTTTTCATCAGAAACACTGCTCTTAAACGATTTCCCTTTTGTAAAAAAGAAAAAGACTTAAGATAATCAAAGCCACAGATGGATTCCTCATCCCAAAATTATATCTGCTCTTCTCAGGTTAGAAATTTTGGAGTCCATGTTTTGGTTATCACCTAAGTGCCCGCCTTTGAAATCCATTTTCAAAAGCTTTTTAAAAAACCCCATTATAAATAATTCTTACTCTGCAGTTCCTGTAAGTGTGTCAATTAACATAAATTCCTTCCATGAATTTCTGCAACAAAATGGCTGTAATTTTTCTAGTCTTCTCTTTCAATATCAATTTCATAATTTTGAAGTAAATGGAAACAAAACAGGAGACTGACTCCTGCTTAGGTTCATGGGAATTAGGAACACTGTAGTTGTTTATCACCTTTAAAACTTGCTCTTTGTCTCTAAAGGAACAGTGGACATCACATTTTTACTTTTGTGGAACATTGGGTAGCAGATTTGTGCTGTCCTAATCTACTGCCACTTTCTATAGAGCTGGGATTAAAAAGAGTGGTTGTGTTACATGCTGATGATGATTGTGAAAAACTGATGTCTGTTCCCAGGATAACTGAACCAGAATGTGTAATTAATTATTTTATTGAGCTGTTTTGTTTTTGTTGTTTTTTTCGTGGTTACTTTCTTTTTCTGGCACACTTTTAGCCCAGTGCCTGCCCTGGGTTGCATCATGTTCTGCAGGATTCATCCCAAGTCCCTGCTGACAGCCTCCAACTGGAAAGTTTTTTCCAAGATAAGGTGAAAACAATCTGCTCTGCCTGGAGGCTGATCCAGGGCAAGGAGTGGCCCTGCTTTGAAAGGTTGTCTGAAAGGGCATGTTTGCACCCAACTCTGAGATCGAATCCAAAGTAAACCTGATTTCTCTCTAGGAAAAGGCTCAGGCAATCCTGTCAAGCCCTCTCTAGTTTAATGTAATCTATAAGCATCTTTCTTAAAGTGAGTCTGTCTGCTGAACCACCTCTTTTCTATCTTGGCTGTCCCCTAGGACAAAAACAAGGGTCACCTTTGGCTCAGCCTATTCTCCTGCCTCTGAGCCAGGAGATTTGACTAAAAAATAACATGAAAGGATCATCCAGCAAGCCCCTGAAATAATAATTTACTTTTGCTGTCACCCTCAAGCTGTTGTGACACAATCTATGCATCATGTAACCTATTTAGTCCATATTCTGTATTTTTTCCTCTAAAGCATAATTTCATCCTTAATTTTTGAAGCATTGTTCACTCATCTGTTGTTTCCTGTTCAACAGCCCCTGTTTCACATAATTTTATTTTTCTATTGTCTTAGAATTCTTACTCAGCCTGTGATGTTTTCATAGCCTTAGCTTCTCTCCTTGTCACAGTTTTACCTTTCATTCTCCTCATCTTCATGGTCCAGAGGAGCTTTTACCTCTCCAGTTTTTGCCTGTAGAATAAATCTCTTAGAAGTATTTTCTAGTTCCTTCCTCATTTTCTCTTTTAATCCATTTAGTTGTTTTAGTTTCCATCTGCATCCATCTTTCCCCAGTGTCCTCCTTGTCTGGGTGCTTCCTTCAGTACACACCTGCCTTTTCTAGCTCTGTCTTCCACATTTGGCACTTCTCTCTGCATTTCTCTTACAACTCATTAACCTCCAGTAACGTGAAGCTGCAAATTAAAGTGTTGTTTAAGGAAAAGACCACTTAAAACATAGGTGATGGCATGTTTTACACATTATGATGATAATCACACATTATCAAGTGTGATTGAGGCACAAAAAGCTGTGGAAGCTGGAGTATTCTTCTGTGCCAGTAGATGAAGAAGAAAGTTCCAAACATCAAAGTGAAAAGAAGTAGGGAGGAAGGGTGGTGACCTTTAAAATCCATTTTGGGTTGTTTATTTGTTTGGGTGTTTGGTCTTTTACCTCTGTCTTATTAAAATGCATTGAAATCAAAATACCAAGTATAAAAAGGCACCTAATTAATAGCAAGATCAGACTAATCTCTCTCTAGGTGAGTTCTTCTAGCACAGCTGTGCTGGAGGAGGCTCTGTGCAGGGTCAGGTGGTTGGTCCTCAGCCCAGCTGTTGGCTTGTGTCTGTCAGCTGGAACACCCTCTCTGCTTTGCTCCTAATGTTGTTTACAAAATGCAGCAACAGAACATCTTTTGTCCTTGCCAGCAGATGCAGTTTAAGCAGATTTTTTTTTTTTTTTTTTGGATGGGAATTCAATAACTGGGATATGGGAAGCTAACCCCAAACCTTTCCCTGAGTATGTGGAGATATATTGATAACATTATTCTACTATGTAATCTATCTGGTTTTTTACTACTCAGTAGCACCTAGAAACCCGAGATTTATAATGAACACCATCTTATTTGATCCTGCTTCTAACCTTTATTTTGTGAAGGAAGAATATTGATAAGTTGGCATCCCCTCACATATATATTTTTTTTTAACTAAGTCAGTCCTACTTTTGCCTAAAAAGAATCTTGCATAAAGGCTGAAATGTAGGTCCTCTGGGCTAAAACAAATTGCTCTTCCATGGAATGGTCATCTCATTTCTCACAAAAAACTCTTCTAGACATCGGGGTGGGTTTATAAGGAACTTAGGGATGGGGAGGTTCCTACAACAGGCTTGTTCCAGAGGAGAAGAAACCACAAACTGTGCACATCAGCCAGTGGGCAAGGAATTCTTCTTTTCATGATCTGCTCAAGATGGTGAAACAGCAGAAACCTCTGCCTTTCCTGCTTCCAAGGGTAGTTCAAGTCATCAACCAGCCCAAGTCTGTAAATGTAAATATAAATATGCCTGGGCTAATTTGGCCTCTTCTTTTACAGCTTCACTCCTGAAACCATCTATATGGATTATGATTTGTTCCTGCTTTGGGCAGCTCTAATGAAGGAAATGTTGTTTAAGTGTTGTTTTGCATTTGCGGGATGCCCAGTGGCAGGAAGGAGTGATGAATCTGACTCCATGTTCTCAGGATAATTTATTATTTTAAGATACTATACTATGATAAAGAATACTAAACTATACTAAATGAAAGAATGCTAAACTATAATATACCAAAGAATACAGAAAGGATCCTTACAGAAGGCTAAAAAGATAATAATGAAAACTCATTATTACTTGTTATTAAAACTCCCTCCAGAGTCTTGACACATTGGCCCTGATTGGCCAGTGAGTCAAAATAATTCACATGAAACCAATGAAACAACGACCTGAAACAATCTCCAACCACATTCCAAAGGAGCATAACACAGGAGAAGCAAACCAGATAATTGTTTTCCTTTTTCTCTGAGGCTTCTCTGATTCCCAGGAGCAAAATCTTGGACAAAGGGATTTTTCCAGAAAACATGAATGTGACAAAGGGTTACACTGGAGTAGGCTTTTTTTTCCCTTTTTTGCTATTTTTTTCAGTAAAGCAGAGCATAGAAATACATTTATACAGAAATATGCAACTATTATAGGTATTAAATGAAAATAAGTTGATGTCACTATCAAGTTAATGGACAAACCAATTACTGTGTTGTCTACAAAACTTACATATTGTAAAGAAGCAGAAGAGGGAACTGTGTATTTTGCTTTACTGTCATTTCTTTGCTAAACCAAAATGTTTTCTTTGGACTGTGATTAACATAGGCTGCTCTCTTGTAAGTTTTCCTCCTAGATTGCCTTTTTTATGTTTAATTTTTTTTTTTTGCTTAATTTTCTTTCTAGAACAAATCTGAATCATCAATATCTGTAGCAGGAAACTACTGCAATTTGAAAATGTGGTGGTTTTGGTTCTGATAAAACAGTACTTTTTCTGTGGGTAAATTTATGGTTATGTGCATGGTGAGGATCCTCTGAAAAATGACTTCCATGTGTTTTCAATAGATTTATTACTTTTTTTTTTTCTTATGGTGGCATTTTCCTCTCTTTGGTCCTGGTAGTGATTTCAGAAAAGCAAAATAAAAACAAAAAAATGTGTAAATATTAGCCTTTGCTGAAGTTTATAGACTGAATCTAAAGTAAATGCTGGTGTTATAAAAAAAATAAAGATAAGGTTTGATCTTTAAAGATAAGACAGGTGCTTCACCTATAGCTCTTTCAACAGAAGACTGATGAGATGATCCATAGCTATCAACTTATAGTGTGAAGGTGTTATTTGTGGGGAGTATTCTGTAATTTTCCAGGTCTGTTTGACTACGGGAAGACTATAAAGGATAATTGCTGATAATGTTATTTTTTTTAAGGAGTGGAGTTAGAGACAACTTTAGATTATTCCTTGATTTCTCTGTGATCCATCAATCTAATTTACTTATAAAGAAGTTTAGCCAAGTTTATGAAGATAAAGAAAGGTTTTTCAAATGCTAGGATATGAAAGTAAGTAGTGCCATACAGTCAAAGACATGGAATAAAGACTTAGATTTTTTTTTTCTTAAAGAGTCAAAATAGAGGCAAGTGACTGTTCAATGCACAGAGCTGTACAACAGCTCACTCTGCAGAAATTCAAAATATTATTGACTGCAAACTTCAGGGCAGGTGTTTAGGCTTTTAACTACTTCAGTAAAAGACAAAATTAGTCTTCAATAAAAGAAATTCAGTAGCAACATTACTATCTAGCATAAGGAAATGAATGCTAATATTTCAGCTGTATCATCCCTACTTCAATAGCTAACTGCCCAAAACCCTGTCTGAAGAACATTTCTAGATTAAAAAAATACTTAAAGACTGTTTTTCCTCTTGAATGTTCTGCTTTATGCAAGGGATACAAAAATGTCAATGAGTACATGGGCTGTATAACCATCTAGCTATATTGAGGGATAGGGAATGTGTTATTAGCTGAACCTGTAACCAGAGACACCAGGTAAAGGGAACCTCCTGCAGTAAAAGCCCCCCTCCACTGTCTCCTTGTCTGTTGAAATCTGAGACAGGAACAGCATGTTAAAAAAAAACAGGTAAAATGTTTTATCATACACAGCAGCTTGTGCTGGACAAGTAATAGAGTAGGAAATTATATTAAATAACAACTTTGTTAGAAAGTTTGAAATTTAGCTGAGTAACTTTCCTCTTTACCCCTGGATCAAAGATGCTGTTACAAATTGAGATATATGAACCAAGGCATCAATTTGGTGGCTCATTTTTTTCCCTTTCTCTCCTAGTTAATATCTATTAAATTTTGTATTGAGCATTCAAAATTGTTTTCAGCCATGAGCCTGGGAGGCCTTCCTGCCCTGCTGAGGTCAATGGGATTAAAATGTACAGAAGGTAGGAAATATTATGTATTTTCCCCTGCCTTTGTGGGGATCTCAAATTATTTTACCTCTTTAGACTCAAGAGTAGAAAGTCTGTAAAGAAATGAATTATTAATCTCTGATTTGTATCAGCCCCAGAATCTCTTTACCAAAGGAGCAGCATTTCTTCCATGCTTTTGGATGTTTCCTTCCTTATATCAAATTCTGACCCCTTGGTAAGGTGTCTTCTTTTGACTCACAGATTTGCTGGCTTTCATAAACACACTGCCTTTACTTCTAATCACTGCAGGAGTTCAGTTTGTGGTCAGGGTATAATCAGAACTGCATCTAACAGAGTGCTGGCAAAATAAAATAAAGCCAAAAAGAAAAAAATCCAGTTTGCAGAAAAATGTGCCTTCTGGATGAATATGGATGGAGCTGTAGTTTTATATGTCTCTTCCTGCCCCATTTTCACAAATCTCTGTGTGTCAGAAGCAAGGGATGAAGGAGGAGGTGGTAGCCAGGTGTCACAAATGCTTTCTGCTTGTTCTAGAGGAGTCACAGCAGCATTGAAGGAAACTTCTTTTAACCTGGCTTGTTGGCTGGTATCAAAACTCTGTGTGAAAGTGCTGATGGTTTGGTATTGAGTCATCAGAGCATGTGAGACTAGCTCTGGGAATGAAGGAGAAGACAAGGGTTCATCAGAAGCACCTTTGAAGTTGTCCAGAATGGGAAGAAACTGAGACTATTTTCTTTTTTTTAATTTTTTTTTTTTTTGCATAATCTATGTCCTGTAGTTCAGTGTATATGAGCTGTGGCTTGGAGCTGCATGGGAAAACAGCTTGCTTATAAATAGAAAATTAGATAGAGTCCTATGCCATGCATATCCCAACACCACAGTCATTTCCTGGCATTGATGGTTTATGAACTTCTAAAAAAAAAAAAGGTTTCTGCCAAAGGTGCCACATGTGATGAACCAAGGTACAGTTTAAATGTTAGCCTAGAAGGTAGCTCTGATCTAATGACCATGATCATGACCAATATGGCTGTGAAGTCATGGTAATCTGGTTATTTCTTTTCATATTCATTATTCATGAATTGAAAATCACACTTTGCAATCAAGTACCAGAGCACAGAAAAAAAATGGCATTTTTGATGGTTCTTGAAAGATTTTTGTGGGCAGGAAGAGTATGAACCCAGAGCACTCTAATTTAGAGTTTAAAGTTGTCTTCTTGACAAGTCTTCTCTTACCTGGCTCAGAGGAAAGAACTGAGGACTGAGATTTAATGTAGCTGGTGAATAAGGTCTGGTCCAGAGGTGCAGGCCAGACTTTTCCCATCCCAGAGAAGTGTGGTGAGGATCATTAGACAAGATACATCCTAAATATCCTTCCCAAAAGGGCCCAATAGGAATCCTGGGCCCTCTGGTTCCAAATTGATTCTGTGGTAAAAAATTGTCATTTTTTTATAGAGGAAGAGGAGTTTCAGTGTTGCTGAATTCTTATGAAGGAATCCTGGGGATTATAGAGGAGCCTCCTTTCAGGTTAGGGGAGCATTGTTTTCCAGATGGAAGCCACCACAAAATCTCTTCTCTTCACAGGAAAATGACCTTACTTCCCTCTTTATCCCTGCCTTCCAAAGAGCATTGAAGTTCATACCCATGCCCATGTCCACCTCTGAACCCCCCAGTGGTTATTTTCCCTTGCCAAGATGATGGAGCACACAGACACCCATATTTACCAGACAGATGCCATCTCAAAGCCAGTGTTTGGTTTTGCTGTTGCCATTTGCCTCATCTCTGAGAGTTTCCAAGATCTTGCCAGGTACTTAAATCCATGCAACCAAAACTCTGGTTTGCTGTATTGCCCTTCACAACTGCACAAAATGGCATTGTGACTATAAATATTTGATTAATTACAAATGTGTGTATTTGATTAATTAATGTGTAAATTGATTTATTAGAACATGTTTTATTTTATCGCTTTTATTACCTGAATATACCAAAAGTAGAAACAAAGCCCAAAGGAATTTTCCTGGCCATCTCAAGCACAGGGTGTTCATGTGTTCCACTGTCCTGACAAATATTGGAGCACTGATTTAAATGAGAACAGATCAGTAATGCTTCAGTAATCACTATTTTTAATGAAAGTATTGCCTTTTTCTTTCCTTCACTCTCTCAGTACAAGTAACTGATCGATTTTCTCCTGAACAGATGTTTTTTATCCCAATTTAAAATATATTAACATAGTGTTTTAAAAGGGCCAACATTTTAAGGCATGTTCATTTCATGTTTATGTTTTGCACACATCTGGGTGAGACCACTATAGCTGTCACTGATTACTGCATGTTCTACTCTTCAACAAAGAGAAAATAAGGGCTAGCAGGAATATAGCTAAATAACATCTAATTGCATGATAAATTTTGCTGGGTATTCAATTTCTGTTCTGATTCTGAGCACACCACTGAGTATTGTTACACAGCTCATTCATACGCTACTTTCAAAATTATTACACATTTTTAAAAATACTACTTTTAAAAATACTGCTGCTATTGAATCATCTCAATCCTCCTACAGCGAGGAGAAAGAGGAACTTCACAGAGTCCAAATGTTACTCTACTGGAAAATATTTTGCACCTTCTATTGTGACCTCTGTCAAATTCCCAGTGCCTTTTCAGGATTTGTTCCTCCACTCCTGCTCAGCCTGGGTGATTTCCTCCCACTGATTTTGCTCCTGTGTTAGGGTACAGCCAGGGACAGCAATATGACACACTGCAGATAACATCCTAACATATTAAATAAGGATGTTCAAACATAGTGACAGATCCTGTTGTATGATGATACATCAGGGCAGCTCAAAGATAAGAATTTTAATATATTCTATTATGGAATCACTTAAGCTAAGTGATAGCTGTGGGGGGAATGGAATAGTGTGTAGCTTCTGGAAAGGGTTAAGAGACCAGAGATGGGAAAGAAATACCTGGATGCTACAGGGAGACAGAGGCAGGAGTAAGCAAAATTAAAAATTCTTGATTTCTGAGTAATATGTGATACAGCAAATGTAATTTTTTTTCTTACATGGAGGATGAGATGTCCTCAACATGTGTGACCTGCAAAGTCAATCTGTCTGAGCTGTCCCCAGCCACAACTTTTCTGTGGTTTCCCTGAGTACAGACCATGACCACCTGCCATTAGATAATAGCATCAGAATGGTTTGGGTCAGAAGGGGCCTTTGCAGGTCACCTGGTTCAACCTCCAACTTCAGCAACTTTATCAGGTTGCTCAGAGCCCTGTCCCACCTGACCTTGAATGTTTCCAGGGATGGAGCATCCACCATTCCCTTGGACAACCTGTTCCAGTGCCTCACCACCCTCTTTGTCACATCCAGTCTGAATCTGCCCTTTTATAATTTAGAACCATAATCCAGTGTCCCACTGCAGCAGGCCCTGCTGAGAAGTCTGTCCCCATCTTCCTAAAAAGCCTCTTTAGGTACTGGAAGGCTGCTCTAAGGTCTCCCCAGAGCTTCTCTTCTGCAGGCTGAACAGCCCCACCTCTCTCAGCCCATCCTCACAGGAGAGCTGCTCCATCCCTCTGGTCAGCTCTGTGGCCTTCTGGATCTGCTCCAGAGCATCTTTCCCACACTGAGGACCCCAGGGCTGGATTAAACACTCTCTGTGGGATCTCACCAGAGTGGAGTACAGGGCATGGTCAACCCCCTGGACCTGCTGGCCACCAGAAATACTTTGGTGGCCTCACCCTGCCTCATTTTTCTTAAATCTCTGCATCTCAGTCCTTTTTGTTTCTAAATTTCCTTAGATACCCATCATTGAGAAGGTATCAACTACTTTAAAATTTATTTTCTTTCAGCTGCAAAGTGGTTTTCCATTTGAAGTTAAATTTTAGGCCCAGAGAAAGCATCCACCAGAAATTTGACTTCCAGACTAAGAAAATATCTTCCAGAATTAATGATTAAGTACAACTGAAGATTTTAAGCATGTGAAGGGCATTCCCTTTCATAATAGGAAGGGGTCTCTTTGCCTTTTCCTTCACAACAAAGATAACATGCTTCCACATAGAACTACAAGCCACTTTGCCTAATGAATTTGAGTGGTGAAAAGTATTTACTTCCATGATATCTGAAGA
>NC_066314.1:68968542-68998542 GCF_022539315.1 Serinus canaria
AGAGAAAACAGAGACTCCTTGACATCTTATGATACATCCTTTGAGTAGAAATAGTAGGTTTAGATCACTTCAGCAAATTCTGTCAGATGTCAAAGTGTAGCAACCAGAGAACCATCCCTAAATATTCTGGCATAGCATATTCTCCTTTCTTTCCTCTTCTGTTCTTCTTCCCAGAGAGAGCTGGAGAGGAAAGTCTGTATGGTTTGACAACTTTATCTGCTTTAGGGCTTTTTCTAGTCAGTGCTTCTGTATTATATCTACTTAGTCCATCTTCCACGAGCCTGGCAGCCCACAGACAAATCTTTCAGCTCTTTGTGGCAGCAAATCCATGTAAAAAGAGTGACTTTAATTGCATGGAAAGGGGCCCCCAGATTTAAAACAGACCAGCTCTGATGCTATTTGCATTTTGGTATCAATTATTACCTATTTTTGGCAGGAGACCAAGGTAGATTCTTGCTTCTTCACTAGAATTTTTCCCTCTAGATTTTTTAAGTGGGTGACCATATTTTGAGAAGAACTGGGTCAGTAGGGGCATAGAGAAAATGTGGATGGGGGTATGAAATACTAAAGAAAGGAACTGGTTTAAGATTGCCAATTGGAATCCTTGTGCTAACAGAAAACTGCTAATTTTTAATATATATTCTTTTTTTAGACTTATACTATTCAAGAATCCTGTATTATTACCCCTTCGGAGTATTTTACCCCTGGTGAGTATTAAGTAATACTGTGAATATTACCCCTTGTACTTTATCTGTCAGCATTGTGTCTTTTCCTGCCCTCTTAATTTTCCAAAAAGAAATGGAAAAAAAAATAGTGGTGGAAACAAACAAAAATAATTTTAATCATTTGGAAAGGGAAGAGTTTCTCAGTGCCTCTTATTTTAGTATATATTCCTTGCTGAGTTAGTTTTGATTTTTTTTCCTTTGCAACTTAATTAAAACCAATTAATTTTTCTTTGAACATTGTCATTTAAGCAAAAAAAAAAAATCTCCTATGAAAGAGACTAAGTTTAATCTACAGCCCTTGTTTTTATCAGTTTTGGGTAAACTGGTTTATTTTGAGATACAGCTCTTTTTTTAATAATGTCCAAGCAAAGTAGAACAGCAATGTGAAGTCATAAAAAAAAAAAAAAAAATTAAAAACTGGTTCTTTGCTGTCAAGTCCATCTGTTCAGAACTACCAGGTTTGGTGTTTACCAATGAATGCTGGACAGTAGATTTTGTGACTGTGGAGGGGTCCTGTGCAGAGAGGTAAATCAGGAGGGGAGGAGAAACCACCAGAAGAAATCTGGGTGATGTGGCAGCACTAATCCATGAGGCAGGAACAGGAGGAGAGGGTGGGAGGAAACTCTGCAGACGTTTTCAATGTGGGCAGCTTGAATGTGGGAAGAAGGAGCCAAATATTAGTTAGCTAGTGTTCAACTGCAGGAGGATTTAGCAGGCAAATCTGTGAGAAGACAGAAGAATTTGAATACCAGCTAAGAAAATAGTTTGCAACCAAGTTCTGTTTAGACAGCTGCACTATGAGACACACAATAGTTTAAAAATTAACTGTGCTGCAGGGTGGGTGGGTGGGTGGGTATAAATGGCAATAAAGCACAGGAGTGTGCCTTTCATACCTGTGTCTCTCAGATCTGATGCAGATGTATAACTGATATTTTCATTCTGCAAATGTCTATGTGTAGGAAGAAAATGTAGCTGGTTAAGAGGCCATAAGCAGTTTTAAAATGCTTTCTTGCAGGTCTGGAGGAACTTGGTGATTTTGAATGCTGAGTAAGAAGATATTCCCCGTGTGAATGTGATTGAGGTAGCCATTAAGCTTAAAGTTCAGGGTTTAAATAGAGGACCTTTGTATAATGTTTTCTGGAAAACGGATACTCTCCTGCAAAGTGTTGGTTTGAAATACAGGAGAGATAATGACCCATGCATATACATGTTGGATAAGTGACTGGGGTTTACTGTGGGTTTGAGGCCTTTCCTCTCCAATGCTGCTCCAAGTGCTGTAGTGTCAATCTCCTTGTTTAAGGACAAAAAGCAGAGTCTGTTCTACAGGGTCTGCAGAGATGAGAGTGTGTCTTTTACTGGTATTTTCTGGAGACAAACAGCTGGAGCAGAGTTTCAGATGGGGGTAAATATAAAGAGATCTATCCCAGATGTTTCTGCTTCCAGCCTTGGGGAGGAGAAATAGGTTTTGTCCCTGCTGGAGATTCCCATGTGGGTCTGCCCCATGCTTTGGGCAAGAAGAAGGAGCAGTCCTTGCAGTCACCCTGCTGTGCTCTGCAGGAGCTGGGACAATGTGGCTCACAGCTTTGGGGTGCTCTGAGTGTGCCCAGGCTTGTTGAAAAGTGTAATATTTCACAGAACATGCTCTTAGAGTAGGCAATCCCACAGTGCTTGGGCTGCCAAGGAACAGGATAAGGCCATGGAAGCAGGTTAAAGTTCTCTGATGGAAGCTGTTGCCTGCTGGATGGGTTGATAAGCTTAAAAAAAAAAACTTATTATGAAGATGAGATGCCATTATATCAGTTTTTGTGGCCCGAGTCTTGGTTTTTCAGGCTGCAGCCTGAAAATTAATACCTAAAATGGTAGTTCTGTACAATAAATACAGGTTGAAACCAGCTATGAGGTAGATGGGATATTTGCAGGGTCAAAAAACCCCTAAACTTAAGCTAATGTAGATCCTACATTACTTTCTTGCTGTTTGGGGCTACTCTTCAAGACATAAGACATCAATTTTAAGCATCTTTCTTCTAAATTAGGTTTCATTTCACACCCCAAGAGTAAATTTGCCTTAACTTTCTATTTTTGTTGCTCTCTGGGTAAATGTTGTAGTTTTAGTTTTTTTCTTTTTTTGGTTTAGTTTAATCAAAATGTTTTCCTAAATTTGTGATTTGTCCAAAGTATTTTCATCAGTGTTTTGAGCAACACTCAAAAGTCAGTAGGAGCACTGTGTCCCTCCAGCACTATATTCTACCTTGTTATAGATCTTCTCCAAAACCAGTGTGATAATGTGACTCTGTTGTAGAGCACTCACTTTACAGTGACCTTAGCCAGAGACACAGTCATTGTCATTCAGGGGGATCCAACCTCCCTCTCCAAGCAGGGCCAACCCTGAATTCAGACCAGTTGCAGCCCTGGGCTTGGCCCAGCTGGTTAAGGTTGAAAACCAAGGTTGAAAAATCAAAGCAGCAGAGCTGTGGAAGACAGGAAGCCATTAGTACTGGCAATTGGGGACAAAAATATTTTACATTTTAGTGACTTAGCATGTTTAAGCTTAGCACAGGCTCATTCTTCCATCTCATGATGCTGTGCTAAAATCATCTTGGCAAAGCAGGTGGCCAAGAAGGGCGTCAGCAAAGAAGCAGCTGCAGTCTCATCATTTAGCCTCAAAGAGCCTTCTTGGAGGGGCACACAGGGCAGAGGTGCTGGGTTGGAAGGACTCCCCCTGGTTTTCTGGGGCCACAGCTTGCCTTTGGAGCTGGAACTGAGCCCACCCCCTGCCCAACACCCACCCACTCTGGCTTTTCCCTTTCTGTGGCCCCGTGTTTCATGTATTGCCCCATTAAAACACCTTCCTTTGTTAGGGAGTTCTCATTCCTCTTTAATTATGTCCTCCAGAGTGGCATTCAAGGATAGGTTATTTTCCTTCTTTGTAGAGGATGTGGAATAATTTTCCCAAGGCAGTTTTAACTTCCCCTTTCCTTTAGTAATCCTAGTGTTTTAAATTACTCCTTTAATCACCGTCTCAAAGTAATCACCATGCAATAACCTGTCCTGTGATTCTGACTCAGGAATCAGAACTTCCCCTTTTCTGCAGCTGAGGAGGTGACTGAGAAATGACCATTTAGTGTTTTGCTTTCAAAACCTTTTATTAATTGTGCTTTTCTTTGTTTCACCTACTTTTTAAGGAGGAGGGATAATGTTTCCTTGATGCTTCAAATTTCCCTTCTTGTTTTAGGGTTTTTTGATTAACTCCTCAGTTTTAATGATTATCATCCTCTGCAGAATTCACTTCCATTAAGAACCATCTTTTCCAGATCTGATTAAACTCTCTTTCTTTAGCTCTTGTTGAGCCCTTTGTGATATGTGGAATCCAGCAGGGCTACAATTAACCACCTCTGCTCCTCAGAGAGTAGCTTGAAACCACCTTTTAAAAAAACCTATAGAAAAGAATTAAATGTGTGGTCTCCATCTCTGTGAAATGGCAATGCCTATGATAACAGACACCACAATTTTCTAAGAATACATGGGACAGCCTTTCTGTTTTGTCTATACACCCAGTTCAGCATATTCTTTCCTGTGTGTGCTCCAGTTTCATTCCTTTCCACTAACTCTGCTTTCATGGATCCCAAACAAAGAGAAACAGTTGATAGGGATGTTCAATATTTGTTGTTGGACTACAGCTTTTGCACTGCAATGCCAAATTATAAAGATTTGGCATGTGATAATGCCAGTACAATTGGTTCAGAAAGTTTTAGATACCCTGTGATTTCTTCCCACTTTTTTCTGCAGCTTGCACTCCCAATTCTTTATTTCAATTTAGTCAGGTTTTAGCTATATCCATAGGATGGCAGCTTTTCATGGAAAGGGGATGGTGCTGATATGGATGGGGAACATTGCTGTGAATGAGTCATGAGGACAGAAAGTAAAACTTGCTTTTGCAGATGACAAGGAATCATTCCCAGAGTATTCCCAACCTGTTTTCAGGAAGCTATTTGGTTCCTTGTCCATTTTTAAAGCCTTGGGAATATGTGGCTACAGGGAGCAGAATGCCTTATCCTCTCCTTATCTGAGAGGACTTTTACAAAATCTACCTTGGAGGAAATCCAGACTTCTTGCCTTTGGCCCTGGAGATACCAGAGGATTTCCCAGCAACCTGTGTTAATCACAGAGCTGTTTTCAAAGTGTTTTCAGATGAACCTGATTTTGACCTTTTTTTGGTCTGAGACAAATTATTCAAAGAAAGAAGCCTGGGTGTTTGTAAAGCATTTATTGAAGGTAGAACCCACCTTGCCTACCAATTGAAACAACAAAAGAGAATCATTTGGAAAGACATGGGAATGTGCAGTGGAATAGCTGGCACTAGCATGGGCTTAATGCTTCTGTCCTCTCCATCCTCTTGGTTGCACAAATAAAAAGTTGTGGTGGAGGCCAGCCTGGGACTTGCCCTCTCTTAAGGGCAGAAGAACCAGCCCTAGGTCAAAAGCTGACTGGTAACTTATGTATTGGTTACTACTACTGGTAAAATGATTTTTGACACTGAAAGACCTTTTTCCCAACCAGCTATTGGGTTTGTCCCAGTTTACTGAGGCAAAACTGACTAAATCCCATGACAAGAAAGCCAAGCAGGCTAAGCCTTTCAAATCAGAGATCCTGTCTGAGAATGTTGCTGGCTGAGGACCTGATCAGACTCAATATGCACAGGAAGCAGCAGTTCTGCAGAGCACAGGACAGTCACTCATGCCCAAGTTTTCAGGAAAGGGATTGAGTTCACACCATACTAGCCAGTTGTGAAGAATCCCACCCTTAAAAACAGGCAAATAAAAAAATGAACACGGGAAGATATAAGGCTGTACTGCTCACTGGAGCTCTTATGCAAAAAATAATTCTCTACAATAATTGTTTTGTATATTATACTCTGTGTCTCAGTAATCCAGATAGTCAGGGTAGGATTATAGTTTTATGTGTAGAAGAAAATGCTGGGAGAAGGAACCCATTCCAGAAATGAAATTTGGTGGTTAATAGATTCAAGCTTTGAAATGGGTAACTTTTAGAAGAAGCAGATGGCTAATAATGGAGCAGAATTTATATGTGATCACATGATGACATTTAACTTTAGAAAATAGTTTCTTTTGATGTCATCACATATGTTTTCTATGAAACACTATCTTGTGGCCACTGTGACTTTGAGCCAGCAGAAACTGACACTGCCACCACCCTGTGCTTTCCCTCCCATATCCTGACTCCTGTGCAGCCATCTCTGCACCAACACTTCAGTGGTTTAAGAAGTGAACTGGATCTCAGAAACTGAGATGACTTAAAATAACAGAAGATAATATTAACTGAAAATATGCATTTCTAATAAGAGCCAAAGCCAAGGTCCATCTTCCCTCCCTGGTCCAGTTCAGAAAACCCTTTTTGTTTGTAGATGCCAACACAGTGTAGGGTCAGAGAGCTGGTGGGACATGGAACCCACAGTTCCTTTCTTCTAAAGGTACTGTGGGAAGAAGACTCTGAAGCAATGACCTAATTAACATGCTGAGACTCTGAGCCAAGTTAAATTTCTTGGCAGTGTATGAGGTTTGGGTTTTTTTTTTTTTTTTTGTTTCTTTTTCTGTTATGGGGTTTGTCTGGTGTTTATTTTGTTTTGGTTTTAAAATTTTCTTCCCTTTGGTAAATTACTGCCTTGAGAATTTTGGGGTTAAAAATTCATCATTGGTTTTCTTT
Organism: Serinus canaria; assembly: GCF_022539315.1. Lineage (NCBI taxonomy): Eukaryota > Metazoa > Chordata > Aves > Passeriformes > Fringillidae > Serinus > Serinus canaria. Next base: position 68,974,989 of record NC_066314.1, read on the forward strand.
CACTTCAAATATGAAGTCCATTCATGCCTCCACCCCAAATTTGGAAGCTCCAAAGTAACCCCAAGGTTATGGGTGCATGTCAAAAGTAAATAACTGAGCAACAAGGAACTGAGAGGGGTCAAGATATCCAAGTTCAGCAGACGTGTTGCAGCAGTGACTCAGGAGGACAGCACATTAGTAAATTAGGCTTTTGCCAGATGTAAAAGCTGATCCTTTTTCAATTGGGTATCATCTGAAAGGTCAAGAAGTAATGAAGCATGGGCGTGCAGATCCCCTCTTGCCATGTGTTGCTACAAACTCTCATCTCCTAAGGCACTGGCAGCTACAAGGCACCAAACACAATAAACCAGCATCCTGGGGGTGTCCTACTGCAGGTCAGGGCTCAAAAGGGTGTTCTGCAAAAAATGGCAGTGGGTGGAGCAGCAAACAAGGGGCATTTTGGGCTAAATTCCTTCATTTTATGGTTTTAGTGTATTTGCGATTTTCTGATATTTCACATTCCGGGGCTCTCCTGTGATGCAACTGAGAGCTGTTTACTCTTGAATAATTATCAAAAGATCAGAAGCCAAATACTCTTCTGATTTACACCAGACCATATTAAGCTACCTCTGTTGATTTTTAGCTAATTTGGAGGTGCTCCAAGTGCATACTGGTGTAACTGACAGGAGAATTTGGCCCTGTATCTCTACAAGAAATAATTTCCTAGATGGATAGGAGTCCTGGTACCAAGGTAAATGTGACAGAAAATCTGTGATTAGGTTGGATTGACTTCCACACTGGAAACCTTTTTTGTAAATACTATATATAAATACTAGAAAAATGCTGTTTGTTTTATATATCTGTGGATAAACACAATTTTATTAGAGCTACCAATATGTAATAAGAGAAGTAGCCATTTTAAGGAACAGATGTCTTATAGCAGCCCCCACAAAACAGGGGAAGGAATAAAACAATCTTAAAATATTGTTGAAAAAGGAGTTCCGTGTTACCACTAAAGGCAGACCTGGTTTTCTTTTTCTGGGGACTTTAAACTTCTAGATCTTTGTTCTTCAAATTGTATCCTGTCTAATATTAAAAAAAAAAAAATAAAAATCAGTAAGAATCACACTCTTCCCTTAGGAATAACCCACTTCTGGGCACACCACTTCTTGAATCAGAGGTCAGAGTTAGGACCACCTTTCCTAAGTATTTTATTCAATGTTTATCATGTGATGTTTACAATGTTTCATGTGATGAAGTGATTCCTTTTCTATGTAGATGCTTGTACTGCACAGTCTAATTGTTGTTTCCTAATTTTGAGACAAAAACCATAAGTGTTTCTGACGTCCTCTTAAGCCACCAGTGAGTCAATAAATCATTGCAGCCACTCATTATTTCCTGAACTTCTGCTTGCCTCAAAATGGAGAGAAGGATGGAAACAAGCTTAATTGCTTAGACTTGGGCACATTAATACAATTCAAATTAATGTTTTCTCTCCCTTATCACTTCAGATTGCATATTCATAAGGATTTTTCAAGTGCTGTGGACAACTGCTGTACTTCTGTAAGTTGGTTTTTGGGGTTTTTTGGTATAGTAATGCCTGTTTTACTAAGTTCATTGGCCAGTGGTTATTTCTGCTTCTGGATTGTAGATGTATCCTATCTTCCAGTTCTTAGGGGATCAGTTCCTCCTTTATTGAGATCATTGCAAAATCCCAAGCCTTAGTGGAGCTAGCTAACTTTTCCAGTTTTTGACATATCAAAAACTGTGGAAAAATTAGCTTCCACTAACTTTTCCACAGACACCACTTCTTCTGTCTCTTCTTGGTCTCTGCTTTCCTGCTCTGCTGCAAACCAGGTTCCAAGTTCCCATTTGCCACTGAAAGTTATGAAAACTTTCCCTTAGGACCATACCTCTCCTCATTTTGTCCTTGGTGGAAAATAAATAAAATCCCATCAACACCCTTAGCATGGAGTGCAGGCTACAACCAAGCACAGAAAACTTAATTTTCATGGCCTGGATATTTATGCAATGCAGACTTCATCAGTGAAGTATCTCTCTGCTGAAGGCCAGAGCATCAGTCTAAAGATTTTTCTACGATGTTAGTTTGCTTTTCAATTATGTGGAACGGCCTGTGAAGTGTTCTCACCTCTGCCAATAGCAGTTAGGCTCTCCAGAGCCCCACTGAAGTCATCCCTGGAACTCAGGAGCTCCATAAGTGCTTCACTGTCATACAGGATTAGTCACGAGGTCCTGCCTTCACTTTCTACTGTGTTCTCATGCTGTGAGTATTTATTCCACGTGAGTTTTACCCCAGTCAGCTGTTTTAGCCCCAGCATATTCTCACTCCCCAGGAACACAACCTTAGACCCCACAAATAACAGTATAAGTCAAAAGTAATGTGATGGGAGACATCAATCATAACATTTGAGACAGCATCTCTGCCTGAATCTGCGATTCATTCTGATTTATTGACAAGAAAACATGGCAAAAAACTTTCTGCAGTTTGCATTGGCTCCTTTTATTGTTAAAATCCATTGCTGGTAACTAACCTGCAGCCTATTTATGATCAGAACTCTGCAGTGGTTTACCTGCTCTGTCAAGTACCAGTGAAAGCCACTCTTCTGTGCAACAAAAGCACTTACTAATCCATACTGTTGCCTTGAGACTGAAGGGTTATTTCAAAATTAACCTTGACTTCAGCACAGGGTCTGTTAAATTGTGCTCAGTTTCTGTGCATATGTTTTAGTGCAGGCATCCTAGTGTACAAATAAACTCTGTCTGGTAAGCTTGGGACCTACCAAATGCAGTTTGATATTATGCAGGATCTTGTTAACTTTATCTATGTTTCACTGCCTTTTCTGCAGAAAGGGAGAAGGGGAAATTGGATCAAGGCCTTGGTTTACTACTCTTCATCAACAGTGTGGGGGGAAAAAAAATATCAAAGCCACATTAATAAACTAAATATTACCTCCCACTGATTGCTGGCTACCAGGCAGAGTTCCTTCTGATGGACTCCTAAGAGGGTCTTCAATAAAGTAAAATATTGGGCTTGACGTTTCTCCTGCTTGCTGCCAGGAAGGTCTAAATTGAGTCCCAGTTGTTTTTCAGATTAATCCATTTGAGAGCACGGAATCTGGCAAGAGTATTTTACAACTTTTTGAAAATGTGTTTAAGCTTGATGTAGTTTTGGGTATTTCATGTATGTGTGCTTAATTATAAAACACTCATCCCCTATCAAGTGCAAGGTATTAGCATGAATGCCTAAAGAGACTTGGTAGAAATAAGCAAAGTGCAGCAGCAAAGAGCAGTGCTCAGCTTGAACGAGGGACAGAGCCAAAGCATCTGCAGTGCTTTCCTGAAACCTTGCCATGTTTTAAAAGTGATGACTGCTCCTGCAGTACTCCTGCTCCTGGGGGCCTGGTTCTTCTTGTTTACACCAGTTTTAGCTCAGTTGACTTGAGAATTATTATATTCCTGTAAATCAGGAGAAGGAGGAGACTTTGGCTTAGTCTTTGCTGTCAGTTGGAGAAATATAATAACTCTCCTGTGCGGACTGTAAAGAAATCTGAGCAGAGAAAAAAGAGTGTAAGAGTTTAGAGGCTATCTGCAGTTCTAAGCCCCTTCTTTTGAAGTTTGGTGAAGGATGTGGCAGTAGCACATGTAAAGGAGTGTTCATCTTTATGAGCAATTAGCTTTTAAGCACTACAAGACTGCATTGTGGCATGATCTGGAGCTGGCTGTTAGTTATTCAACCCAATGTTTTTCCTTAAAAAAACTCCTCCACTCCTTAATGAAGCTGAAGTTATTGCTTTCTCTTGGAAGGCATTGTTTTTGGCTGAACTTTTGAAGGGGAGACTTTTTCATGGAGGCTTGAATTTTGAGAGGAAATAAAACCCCAGTGTGGAAGAGAAAATGTCCTCCTGGCTGGATGAATGGCAGGTGGGGGGAAACAAGGTGACAAGAGAGTTTTGGAAACTCTCACACGCCAGGTAAGACTGCAAAAAGTGCACAAGTGGTCATTCTGATCTTCATCCTCCTGTTCCTCCCTGTTGTCATCCTGAATGGGAAGTGGTGAGGAGTTGTCTCCTGTGAATCTTAGACATGCTAAAGCTCTCTTTAGCAGAAGGGTCTTCAGAGAAAACTCTGTGTGTTATCCATCTCTGTGCTAGAAGCCTGTGGATCACCAAAATCCTCCTGCTTCAGTTCTGATTCTCTGGGTGTTCTGGGCCATGTTTCAGACACCTACCATCATTCCTCAGGTATTTGATGCTTCTTCAACTTAGATCAGAAAATGGTTCCACCTCCTCCAACTCTTTGCTTTGTTTTGGGAGCTTTCACAAACACCAGTTTTGCTCTGTGTGTATACAGCCTAATATATATACATGCAAATAAGACAGCATGCATTCTATAGATGTTAAATATGCAGCTTGCAAAAATCATCAGCTACCTCCCCTTCTGGATAAGGATAGGCAACAAAGCCTCCAACAAAATGCATCACAGCTCACTGCTTGTCCTGGCCAGAGTAGCATGTAATTCTTGTAAAGGCAACCAAAGGAAATTTGTCAAGGTTACCAAACTTCCTTCTGCTGGAAGCATAGCCTCTCTCTGATGCTGGTACTCTGCCAGTGACATCTGACAACAGAGTATAACAAATAATCTAATGCTGATCACAAAAAATAGCAGGGAGAGATGGGGTTTATGGAAATTAATTTAGTTTTTAGAATTAATTCTTTGGCAGGACTGGCAAGTGAAATCATGGAGGATTTTTCCTTCTCTGGCTCTGGGATGAGTTTAACACAGCGCCATTGTTAGCCCTGTAAAAATTACTCCACTATGGGAACACACTTGCTGCATGATCAATCCTATCACATGGATGCAAATAGAACAAGGTTGAATTGGCACAGGGCACATCAGGGTAGGAGCAGCCAAAAAGGAAAATGGTCTGAAATCTCACGGGGAATGGCTGTACACATGGCTATACAATGGAGTAAATATCTGCTCAAAGACAATGAGAAACAGGGTACTCTCTTTTGCTTCCAAAACATAAGTGGCATTTCTCAAAATTATGACATCAAATGACCAAATGTGTCCTTGGACATAAACTGTTATTTATTGTGGTTTCAGTTTAGATCAAGAATGATGTTAAAGTGAGATAAGATACCTGAAAATGTTGTATAAGCATATATTGGAAATATTATTGTAATTACACAATAGATTTTCATCAAGTGCCTATAAGAGTGGTTACTGGAAAATTATCTGCTGGTTATATTTTGGAAACAGAGTTGAGCTTGACATATAAACAGAAATTAATTTTATAATTTTGTGGTTTTTTGCTGACTCCTCAAGGCATTGCAGATTTTATTTTAATCTGACAGACCTTAATGGCTTTTAGAAAAATGCTTTATGAAGAAAATCTCAAGTCATTGCCCAAGAAAACCAGTCCAAGATTATTCTACCATCTGTGGGCAACTTGGATGCACACAGACATTAATCTATCTACTGGTCATGTCTCGGGTTTACTGACGAAAAAGCTCTTTTATTAAAAATGCCACTTTCTGATCCTTATTGCTCAGGAGGGCTTAAGCCATAATGTGACATCTGTTGGCTCAACCAATTATGTATAAGGCATTTTTGATGCAATGGTTTTGTTAGAACATGCCAAAATCATTGAAACTTTAATTGGAAAAAATTTCACAGGTCCAGATTTTAATTTCCAGCGAGAGTGGGAAGAAGAAGAGGAGAACAGAGTTCATTCATTTCAGAAGAGTCAGTAGTTAAGACATCCATCTGCTGTGAGAAGCCAGATTCATATGCCTGTTCTGCCATTTTCATCTTCATGTGAGCTGTAAGAACAGGGGTCTTAGAGCAGCCTGACCTGGTGAGTAAAACTGATACTGGAATTCAAAAATAAATTAAAAAAAAAAAGGGAAGGGGCTTGTTTTGCATTAGACAGTAAATAAAATGGACATGCATGGCAGAAGAAGTCTGCTTGACTGTCCTTTAGGCAGCCTGGGTAAGTCCTGGAAAAGGCTGAGGACGAGTTGTTATGGAGATGGTGATGCAAGAAGGAAGAAAATATACGCTTAATGTAAAGGTAGAGAATTGACCTGACAGTACCACTCTTGAACCATGAATGCTACTATAAACAGGAGCCAGGGATTCCTTCTGAGCACAGAGCATTCACAGGGAGTTTTTTAGCTCCCAAGCACCCAAAGGCCCAAGTTAGAGCCATGAAAGTCAGCACAAGTGTGTCAAGGTTCCCCTAAATGCAGGCTGAGCAGCCTCAAGTCAGAGAAAAGCAGCAGTTCCTGGTGCAATAGAAGATGTCTAAAGCCCTGAGCTGTGTCTTGGTGCATCTGCATCAGGGTTTTAGCCCTGACCAGGCCAAGGGGTGGACACAGAAATCCTAGTCCAGGCCCTTCATGGTTTGTGGTGAGGTTTCCAACCATAGCAATTTATTCCCTTCAGGTGAAACTAAACTGGGATATGTTTAGGAGAATGCTTAATGGACTTTAACCACTGATAGAAAATCAGAGCACAGGCTGGGGCTGCTTACTACCTCTGTTGGCAATAACCAGAACCAGAGTTTACCAAATGCCAGATTTTATTTATTTTTCTATGCTATTCATTAGTTCTGAGCTTTTCAGATCTAGGCACAATTTCCTTAATTGAGTACTCATAGATGACCACTTCAAAACCACAGAACTTTATTTTTCTCAGCAACAGTTTTATCCTTAGATGATGTGAACACATGTAGAAAAAGGTGTTCTAACTTTACAGAGGTGCCTTTTTATACTGTCCCAGAGCCATATTTGCAGCCTTTTTTTCCAATGGTTTTGGTCTCTGATCCTGAATGCTTTGCGTGGACCATGAAAATTAAGGAAAGTGGGGTTCTGGTCTTGTCTCTTGGGGTATTTGAGATCCTGTGTTGAACAGAAGATGCCTGGACATACCCCAGGCCAGCAAAGGAAGTTAGAAGCTGGTTACATTGAGAAAGTACAACCCTGTTATGGAAGGGCTGCTTCAAAGCAGAAACTGTCAATTCCTTATTCCTTAGAAGACTTTGGAAAACACACAGAGATTTCTTTTTTTAAAAAAAGGAGGTGGTGATGGTGGCCCATCCCTAGGGCCACATGAAGACTGTATTCTGCATAATCATATTTGTTAAAAAACTTCTAAATAAGGTATTAGCCCAGTTGGCTGAAAAGTCAAGGACCTAGATATGATATCTATATCTATATATATAGATATACACAAGAGAATAAGTGAAACATCATCAATAAAGAAATGTTGACAGCAGATGTAACATAAATTATACAGAAACAAGATTTGCATGAAACATTTCTAGCAGTATGTATGAACCCAAGGAGGGGGGATAAGGTGTAGTTAATAATGTTCATTAATTACAAAAGTTTTTTGCATCTAAGTTTTCTTGTGTCCTACATTCCAGACAGCTGCCTACTTTGAAACATCATTTTTACCAGATAGCTGGATGTCTTTTTTTTTGTTATGGTGAATAAACTTGTAGCAACTGTGACGTTCATGTGATTCCTATTCCCATTGGAGGATGAAGTTTCCTTTGGTGAAATGAGATTCTGGCAAAAAAGGCTTTTAATAAATGTAACTTCTTATGCGTAGCAAACTATTTTGTGTACTTGCAGCATGGGGAATTCTTCAAATGGTTTTCTTTTATGAATAATTGTAAATTTAATGCTGGCATCAATAACTTCTTTAAATGGCTCATTCTATATCTGAGTTACACACTTAGCAGCACAGCTCAGCTTTGATGAATCTTGTGCATAGTTTTAGCTTTTACTGTGTGAGTACAAAAGCAGGGAAAGTGCTAGAATTGTTCAAATTACCTGGCTCTTAAATGGCTTGAAGGAAAAAAGGAATGCATTGTGCTCTGGTCATTGAGATTGTAGAACACAATGGAATCAACGTTTTTTGGCTTATTATCCTGTTGCAAAACAGATTCAGGAAAATAAAAATGCAGAACACTTACTGGAAAAAAAAAAATTTCTCAAAAATGATCTAGGCAAGCAGGATTTTCCTGAAAACAGTTTTCTTCTGGAGCCTGTGGGTGACAACTGTAACCAAACAGTTACAAGAAGCTGTGATGTTATGGGTTTTAGGGCACCTCTGTTTGCCAGTTGGAGTTCTTTCCACACAGGATACAGCAGAGGGCAAAGGCAGGCACAGCTACAGCTTGAACTGCTCTGAATCCGTGTTTGGAAATGTTTCCACCAAACAGGGAACTTCTCTACGTGGTGCTGTTCCTACTCTTCAATGACTGGGAGAAAGTTTTAGTGCTTTAAACACCCTCTCACCCTGTTATAGGGAACAGCCTAAAACTCAGGGTGGTTTTGGCTGAAGCCTCAGCTTGGTTCTTGCAGTGCATCCCATCAGCCAACACAGAGTTGTATGTTTTTCCAATTTTTCAAATTTGAAATTTTTCATATTTTTCAAAATTGAAAAATGTTGGATTTTTCAGTTACACCTGAACAATGGTCCCCCCCCATTCCCTGAGGGTGAATCCAGATTGTTCCAGTCTTTCCCACCCATCCAGAGGCCTGGGATTGCTGGAGTGAGCTCTTACCAGCCAAGACCGAGTCACTGAAGACTTCAGCCTTTTCCATAAACCCTGTCACCAATCTCCTGACTCATTCAGCATTGAGCCCACATTTTCACTGCTCTTCCTTTCTCTTTTAATATATCCATATTCGGCTCCAATTAGATTTTGACTTTTCCATTCTGGCACACTTGAGTTTGTGCATTCCTTCTGATCTTGCTTTGAACTCCCCAATTTTTCCTTCCAATGTTTGAGTTTTATGAATTTTAGCTTCCCCTCAATCCATCCAGGCTTCCTATCACCTTGGCTTGGTTTTCTGAACTTTGGGATGGACTGTCTTTGAGCTTGGCAGAAGTGACTCTGCAAAGTTAACTACCTTCCCTGGGCCTTTCTTATCCCATGGACCACATCCCACAGGATTTCTCCAAGCAGGTCCCTGTAAAGGGCAAACCCTGCTATTTTAGGAACCCAGTGCTGTGATCCTGCTTTTTTGCCTCATTCCCCTCTCAGAATGCTTAGCTCCACCATCTCATGGTTCCTGAAGAGAATCTTCCCCCAGATTTCTCATTCCTAACCCATTTTCCATGTTTGCAGGGATGAGGTCCAGCAGATCTCCTGTCTCAGTGTCTCTTTAATTACCTGTGAAATCACTCAGAGCAGACAGCATTTAAGGATCATATGGACTTGAATTAAGCCATCCAGAATCCTAGAAAGTTCAGATGTCTCACATGCAGATATTATGCCATAAATCCATTAGTTATTTTTCAGGCTTTGAAGGTGGGAATGGCCCAGGGTGTCCTATTTCACCTCTCGGGACTGTGTTTTATTTTTGGTTGATCTTTAGTAAGATTTTATTATTACACATCTTATTTACACATCTTTGCCAAGTGGTGTTAATTTTTATTTTGGAGGTGTCATGGTTTAAGCCTGGCACAATACCAGTGCCCCCATGAGAACACCTACTTCCCTGGCACCTACTGTGAGATATGATCAGAGACAGAGCAAAGCAGGCTCCAACTTAAGGTTAAAAAGAAAAAAAAAAAGCATTTATTAACCTACAACTACAAAGGAAGACACACAAAACACAATAGAACATAAGATGAAAACCTTCCAAAATTCTTCCTCCTCCCCCCACCAAATTTCCAATTTCATTGCCACCCTTCAGACAATCGATTCTCAGTCTCTTGAGGAGAGAGAAGTCCCTCTTGCGCCACACGCCTTCCATGTCCAGTGCTCTCACCACTGCACATGGATCAGAGCTGCTTCTGGGGTTTTTCATTTTAAGGATACTTTGACCAGTTCCAAAGGGAGCACAGTCCTTCTCCTTCTGGGACACTTGTCCCCCCCAAATTTCACCCCCTGGGGCCGAGGGGTCTCTTGAACAGAGATCGTCTTCTTCTTCTTCTCTTCTTCGAAGTGGAGGGCACCACCACACCCTCCTCACCCGTCGTCTCTGTTCACTCCTCCATATCACTGCACTCTCCTGGCTCTGAGCCATCGCCTCCCCCTAGAATGCAGTCTCTGTGGCACAGAAACACCAGTGGTTCTGCCGTGGCTACACAAGAAAAGTCCAGCCCAAAGCCACTCCATCATCTCCTCCCACCTAGAATTTTCCTCAACATCTTCTCAATCTCAACATCTTCTCAATCTCATCAACTTCAGGAGGACTCAGCTTTTGCAAGGTTCTCATCTTCCTCAAAGGGGTTAAAAGTCCCGAGCTCTCTCTCTCTGCCGGTTTACTTCGTCAACTCCCACGCCTGTCTGCCCTGCTGGGCACCCCCCCCTTCTCCTTCACGCCGGGCCATTATCACAGGCACCACAGGCACTGGCTCTGTCTCTCTCTCCCTCGCAGGGGGGGGTGGGGGAATGGAGGACGGCTGCCCGAAGCCCTTGCAATGTTCTCCTCCACCCTTGGGCCCAGGCCTGGCCTACCTCTCTCTCCGGCCACATGGCTCCCCTCCCCCCCTGCCCAGCCAGATCTGGGCGGGGGGGGGTCTACTCACTCTCCAGCGGGACTCCAAGAGGAAGTTCCCTTGGGAGATCACAGCTTTTAACCCCTGTGTTCTCAGAGGCGTATCCTACCCTCAGTGGACAAACCAGGTGCCAATATTAAATCTGAACACTGATTGGATTGCCCACACCATCACAAAAAACTTCATTTCCTTTCAAACCACGACAGGAGGTGATGTGGTTTCTTCAGTTCCTAATTGCTGCTGTCTTTACTGAGCAAAGCAATGTCAGAAAAGTGCAAAGAGAGCAACCACAGAATGAAGGAGATACACTCCTAAAAGGCTAAAAAGATAATAAGGTGGTCTTGAAAATGGCTGGGTTTTTTCCCTTGTCTTGCTTGATCTGCCTCCCTCAACCCAGTATATGGTAGGAAGGCTGGAATTGCTGGGACCCCAGGGAAGAGTTTAATGAATAAATGTCCTGAGTTCTACATTATATGAATCCTGCCTTAAAAAAAAAAAAAAACCTTAAAGTTGATGAGCTATAGATTTGAAGCCTTTCCCTCTGCTCATACATGCCTTGAAAAATAAGATAAAAGACAAAATAACCTCCAGCTGAAATTAATAAAACTATCCTCTTGCAGTTTGCATAAAATGTAAGGGCTAGACTTTGAAAAGTTTGAGTCTAAGACATGCTCCAAAACTTAGGCTGAGTTTCTTTAGTCCTGATTTTTTCTCCAAGCAATGAGCTCTCAGCATTTCTTACTAAAGAGGGTAGAAATTTCTGAGGGCTGATACGGCTTGAAAAGTGGGTCTTTTTAAAAATGGATTCAACATCTTGTTTCAGAAGGAAGTGAAATACCAATTTAAATATCAGGCCTGAGGTCTATTCCTGCAACAGATCAAGTGGAAGCACATCATTTACATCAGGTCACTCCTAAGCTGGGTTCTCAGTGCCACAGCCTCAGAGGGGGATTAAAGGGGATGGGAGAGGAAGTGAAGGAGGAAAACCTGAAGTGTCCATCTTAAGAGAGATTTTTTTTTAGTCTCCCTTTCCCCTCCTGTGCCACCCAGAAAATCTGCAGAGTATTTTACAGTTTATTTAAAAGGTTTGGTTAAATATTTGTAAGTGGTAGTACACATTTCCTCTTGCTTTTGAGTCTCTGAGTGGGAATACAAAAATAAGATTTTGCAACTTTTCTGTGCTCTTCACAGGGCCAAAGCCAGCTAAGCACTTAGGAGTAGTAACTCATTCTTACTGGCCTTGATATTTACAAATAGATGTAGAAAATCACAAATATTTTTAAAGTCTCTCTTGTAACATTACTCTGGAGCAAACCCCAAAATTCTTGGTGATGGCTACCAAAGGAGGGCAACAGACAGAGATCAGCCTAACTCTGGACCAGTAGCTCATGGGCAAAAAAAAAAATAAAGAAATCTTGTGTGAAATTAGGAAAGGCTACCACAGCATGCCAAGATTCCATATTCCCAGCTGCAGAACCACAAGAAGGAAGATAAACAATACATCATGCAACTGCATACATTTACAAACTGAGGGCTAAAACCTTCTCAAGCCACCGTGGAAGGCTAAAACAGCAATTCCTTTTTGACCAACAAAACCCTGGCAGGACTGTGGGTTTGGGGACTGCACAGAATTTGTCCATTGGGATTCTTCCTCCCAGTGATTTATGTTGTATGGGGTGTTTGGGCCTTGGCAGCTCTCAAAAATGTTCATGGAGGGGCTGAGCCAGTATAAATCAGTGTAATTCCATCTCAAACAAGAGATAGTTTCTGTCAGACTTGGTCCTGCCCTGACCCTCACCCTTTTTGCCATCCTTGTACTCAAGCAGTGCATGAACTCTGCATTTCTGAACATGGGATTGAACTGCATTTTCTACAAAATGCACGTTTAAAATTTTGGGTGTTTAGGGAAAGTACTGCCGCGTTTTTATGTGGTACTTATGCAGGATATTAGGGAAGATGGGCACCATGCTTTCTCATGGAAAGATTTCCTCTTCCTTGATGTGTCTGTCCCTTAGCAAGCATAAGAAGGATTTTATGGATGTGCACGAAACAAGGCAAAGCTACAACAAATGTGACTTCAGCCAGTTCCACTGCCAAAGTCCTGGCAAAATTATTCGTTCTCAGATAAATCTTTAATTGGTTCCCTTCTTAATACTGTTTCTGGACCCCAGAGTCCTTTCTAAAAAGCCTCTGTGGAATATTTTTCTTCATTTTTAATTAATTATCTGCAATGTAAATTAATGCACAATAGCATTTTTTTTAAAGTCGAGAGGAAAGCATTTTCACTGTAAATTAAGATTCCTCCATCAACAATTTTACAGCAGCTAAGCTGCATCTTCCCTTCTCCAAAGCTCCAGGCTCTCCTTCGTGGTGCTGCTCTGCAGCAGTAAAGAAAGAAACCACAGCTTCACAATGCTAAACACTCCAGTGGGAAACACAAACACAGAGCATAAACCAAAGCACTCATTTCATGAGATTTTATTAAAAGGTTTCACCTCTAAATTGAGCTGTCATAGGCTGTTGGGAAACTTTTTACCACAGTTTATTTTAACTATGTAAAAAAAAAATAAAACCCGAAAAACATTAAAGGAATGAAAATTCTGCAGTTTTTCATATAAAAGGCATGACCTTTCACACCCTACCAGCAAGCCATAGTGCATTTAATCAAATTGGTTGGAAAGCGAAATCATGCCGAATGTGAGGATTTTTTTATTTTTTCTGCTCCCTCCACCATTCTTTGGAGTGACCCCAACCTTGTTAACATGCTGCAGATTTCTGTGTATCTCTGCAGCAGGCTCTTTGGAGTTCACTCAGAGAAAACTACAGGCTATGATTAAAAGATATCCTCTAGATGAGAAGGACGTTCAGTAATTTATAAATCATTCATTTGTGACATGGCTTTATACAGCTTTTCAAGGAATTGCATTAACTGCTTTTGCAGCTTCCTCAAATGTTGCTTTCAGTAGACAGTGTCATAGGTCATTACCAGTTTTTCCCTTATGTAAGCAATTCCAACTTTCTATTAAAAATACTAATTTCCACCCCACTACAGTATCTTTTGAAGTAGCATGTATATTAAAAAAAAAATTCACAACTTGCTTTGAAATATTAAAGGAATATATTTAAGTGAAGGGCTTTCAGGCAGGTTGTTTTTCTGTATTCCTGATGACAGAAAGATTTTAGCCTACAAAGTCAATAGTAAATTTTATTAAAGTCATTATTTTCCTGTTACAGGCCTTGTGCTTTAAATAAACTATAGCTGACAATGCTGTCTTACATACTGTCATGCTGTAAAACAGCCTTTCTTTATTACCACAGGGACAACTCATTTAGAACTTTGAAAGTGTTTTCACACTGGAGTTGCTCATTTGTGGTGCTGGCCGGTGGCTGTTCTTGACAAATACCTTTTAAAGCTGGAACTTTCTCCTTTTTTCTTTTGAAGATGCAGGGGAGGGGAAAAAAAAAAGAAAAAAAGAAAAGGAAGAAACTTGCAAACCCAACATTTTCCTGTTAAATATTCTACCTCCACCAATGGAGACATATCTCAATCTCCCCTTAATATTTTTTTATGACAGCTTGAAAAGTCTTTCCCTAACCCAAATTTACCACAATAAATCTTACAAATGGATGGTAGCTGCATAAATAAAAAGAGGACGTTACTTTTATTTAAATACTGTCATTTTAATGTTATTATTTAATTAATAGCACAAGTTTGGGCCCCTGGCTGAGGCTGGAGTTTGCCAAAACTGTTATTTTGATAGGGAAGTCAGCACAAGGAATGTTCATCCTCTCCATCTCATTGTCCTCAAGCTTCTGTTGCCAGCTGCAGGGCTCAAGAGGGAAATGGACAAGGAAACAGAAGTCAGGGTAGGATAGGATTGGGTTTGGGGCTGGTTTGGGGCCATGGTCACTTTTCTGACCCAGCAGGCAGAGACTCAGCACCTCTTATTCCTTCTGCCTCCTGCTTCACATCCTCTCCCCCAGTTCAAATGATATTTTTTAAGGTATCACGAGTATAAGAAGGGTAGGTTTGGACTCCTGGCACTGCATGTATCAGCTTGCTCTTCATGCAAAGTTTCCTTTTCCAGCCCAAGAGAAGGTATGGTTCTGCCTGCCTAGCTTAGCTCCAGGCCTTCACCACAGAGCCATCCCTCCTGCTCCCAGAACTTTTGTCAGCTGTTGTTATCATGCAAATAGGATTGCAGACAGGCCAGTTTTGTAAATTGTCCAGATGAATGAGTTATATGAGCAAATGCTGCTTGGATTACAGATGGACAGCTCCATCTCTGTGTTTTGCTGTTCTGAATACATTTCTATGAATTAAACTATCTTGAAATCTGAAAAATTAGTTTTATCTCTTTGAACTTGTGATGAAACAGCAGTGCTTGAGTCATCCACGTGTACAGTTGAAAAGACCACAGGAGATGATCTGACATGACTTGAAGAGGGAGTAGCAATGCCAGATCATCACCAGGTGTTCAACTAAACTGGGTCTAGCCACATAGCCAAAAGCCTCCATCCATCCATCCATCCATCCATCCATCCATCCATCCATCCATCCATCCATCCATCCATCCATCCATCCATCCATCCATCCATCCATCCATCCATCCATCCATCCATCCATCCATCCATCCATCCATCCATCCATCCATCCATCCATCCATCCATCCATCCATCCATCCATCCATCCATCCATCCATCCATCCATCCATCCATCCATCCATCCATCCATCCATCCTTTAAAAACCCCCTTTGAAGTAAATTAAACCATGTTTTTCTCTGTTTTTCTCCCTGCCTTTTTAAGCTTTGGGAAAGATGAAAGTGTTATTTCTATGGACTGACTTTTTAGGCATTGGAAACAGACACTTTACTTTCTGATTTTCAAGATGCCCAAATCCAGGCTCCTCTTACAGAGTTTCTAACAACTCAGTGTTGCTAAAATCTCCCCTTTTCACTTTCTCCTCACCAGCCCGTCCCCAGATCTTCCCTCACCATGGGTCAGCACACATAGCCATTGGATCCCTTAAAAAGCACAGAAAACAAGCCTAGAAAAAAAAAATAAAAATAACTGGTTTATTAAGCTAAAGTGGATGATGCCAGACTCCAGCAAGGATCAAAAACACAGTGGAGAGGAGTGGATGTGCAGGCAAGGGCTGTGAATCCAGGAGGGTGGAGGGCACAGGGGGCTGTGTGGTACCCAGAGCCCTGCAGCCTCAGAGCACAGATTTAATGCTGAATTTTATTTGGCATGGCTGAAGCCTGCTGCTGTGAGAGCCTCCTCCGGCCATTCCACACTGCTGTGCTCCCAGCTTTTCCTTCAGGGCTGGATCAGTCACTCACACACCTTCCCAATGTGTGGTTTGATGGGTTAGTTTTCCATTAAGCCAGGAACCAGCTCAGTTCAGAGCCTCCTAGGCACTGATCAGATGTGAATGAGGCAGGAGGAGCCAGTGGACAGACACAGAACCCTTGGCAGCTCTCCATGGGTGACTCAGATTACACATCAAACCAGAGGAACCAATTCTTCCCCTTTTTTTATGCTGATCTGCTTACATCTCTGAGTGTGATACTCCACACTGGATCTACTAGTCCAGCAGAAGTCTTCTCCATAAAAAGCAGAGACATTTTTCCAGTAAAACTTCCAGGACTGTGCTTTGCTTTTGCTACAGTAAAGGCACAAGAGCCTTGCCTCAGTACAGAAACAAGGTATTCATTCTCAGCCTATAGCATTTTAGTCATGTCATTCAGAATCTGTAACCATCCTGCTTTATTCAGCTAGTCAAATCAATTCTGAATAGAATCCCAACCAGAAAAACCTCAACTGAAATAGTGGAGACCAGAATAGATATTTTTCATAGGCTAAAATACTCTGAATCACAAACACTGAAAGACACCATTAGAGATGGGAAGCTCCTCATGGAAAACTCCCAGATGGACAGAGAGAAGTCTAATTGTGCTAGGAGTCCTTTGCTAGGAGTATTCTCTTTGGTGTGGTGCACACCACTCTCTTTCTCCCCAAAGAGGCCAATTTAATTGTTCTTTGTACACTTTTAGGAAGTATTTGAAGCACAGAGGCTATAAATTTAACACTTGTCAGTTTGGGTTTTGTGCAGAACATGCATCTGGTGCACTGCTGACACCCCAAAGCCTGTGATTCTTGGCAGGGAATATGTATTTTTAGATACCCAGCCAGGAGGTTACATTTAAAGTCTGAATCCATGCACTGTACTCATGATTTATAATAAACATTCTCTCTTTGGGTCACCAATGCTTTAATTTGCTGCCCATTGAATGGACTTGTTTTGTATGAAAGATTTTAAACACACATCAATGGTTTTCAAGTCTGACTAAGTCAGCTGTCTAGAAATAGCAGTAAAATTTCAGAAATTAAACTCCAAGTGCCCAGGTTGCAGTGATTTTTGTCCTCCTGGACATCAACAGGTATTTTTCTCCTTCAAGTTGTGAATTTCAATGGATTAAAATGTATTAGTTATCTGCTGCAGAACCATCTGTCCCACCTGCAGGACAGCCCTAAGACTGTTACCCAGACAAAAGACATCCAAGGGCTGTTTCAAATTCTGGGTTGATTGTTTCAATATATAGCAGCAGATCTCCAGCCCACGTTTTGCAACTAACTTTTGCTAGGTTTCCCTGCCAGAAAATCAGGATATTTTTTTTTCCCTCTTCCCCCCACAGTCATGTCCCTCATGCTTCATGTAGCTAATGTAGATTCTATCAAAAAAGCATGATTTGTGATGTTTGTGTGTTACTGTTTACTTAAAAGTGCTAAAACCACCTTTTCTTATCAACAGGAAACTTTCAAGATATTTAAAAGCCTGCCTTTCAACCTTCTGGCAGCAATAAAGCAAAAATGGCAGGTGGCTGTATGAAAGAAGCAGGATATGTTTATACTGTAACTCACCATGGGGAGGGGGGAATTATACCAGATCCAGTGGGCTGGAGTCTCACCTCATTTACAAAGGTGCAAATCCAGACTAAGGCTTGGTTGGCACCAATGCTTTTTAAAAATGTCAGACTTTATCACATTGTGTGAATGTAAAAATCAAAAAAATCAAAATCAGTATTTCTCCTAAACAGAGCTATAAAAAGTATTTTGGGGGTGAGGAGGGACAAAGGGCTGATTTGCCTGTTTTCTTGCTGAACCAGTAGCTTTTGTTATACTGGTTTCTAGTGCTAAATGGTGTGGTGCCTGTGGGATGGGAAAGCTGAAAAATTCAAGTTAGTGGGGAGAAATAAAAGTTGAATTTACTTTGCAAATAAATGAAAAAAACGTTATAGCTAGTTTGGGTTTTGTTGGTTGGTGTTGTTGGTTTGGTTTTGGATTTTTTAGATGTTTTTGGTTTTTTTTTTCCCATCTGTCCAGCCCTACTCAGTCCTCTCAAACCAGGCACAAGCAGAATCTTCCCAAAAGAGAGAACAGTTGTTTTGGTAAGGTAATGCCCACACCTGCAGACTGGAAGCAGTTATCACTATGCAGATCAGAGACAGTGGTGAAGACAAGATTTAGCTTTTTTAGATCTTTGGGATGTTTTTTACTTCTGTGAAATCTATGAGCCTTTTGAAAATTAAAGCCTTGCTGCTGTTTTCATGAATGTTTTTCTATATTGTGCTTCAGTGGAATAAGGATTTTGAGGAAACTTGGGCTTGTTTGGTTTCCAGTTTGGCAATTTTTGAATCACAGAGGATAAAACCACTAGAGAACTGACAATATTTGAGAATTATTTCCTTTATTCTTGTAACTGGCTGTGGAAAAGGAAGAGGTATCACACCTGCCTTGATGCTAAAGGCCCCTTCTGTTAGAAAATGATTGGTTAAATCATTTGGTCCTTGGTTAAAATAAAATAAAATAAAAGTGCCCCCAATGAGTCGAAAGGCAGTAGTTTAACAAGCTGTATTACTTCCACTGTTTTCCTCCCCCTGCCTTTTCCATCTAATAGACTCCTTGGTGCCAGTGACCAGAGTGACACTGGAGGCAGCAGGCAATGACACATTACAGGAATTCCTCTAAATGACTTTTATCCAGTGGCTCTGAGTGCAGGTGCCAGCTGAATTGTGCGAGGTAGCTCCAGCTCCCTCTCTCTGATTTCAGTCTTTCCAGGGGGTCAACTGCTTATGAAGAATATCCATTATTTATACCTTTCAAGAGAATTACATCAGCAGGAACATATGTATTCATGTAATAAAGCTGGGAAGCACCGTGCAAAGCCACACTGCTTTAAATATGTATGTGAAATGCATCGAGCCAGGCTCTCTCACTCCTCTCCTACACCACTGTCTCCAGCAGGAGCACTGGCTGGAAGTCAGGAAATTTGTCCCAGGGCATCTCAGGTGTGCCTGAGTCAGCTGCCCCTGTTGGACAAATGGCCATGGCCACGTGTTTCCATCAGATTCCACATCCCCATCATCTGCTTTCTTCCTGGGCGTGGCTTAAGATCCTGGGTTCATGTAAACCCAGGGCTCTTCCAGGAGCTGAGGTGCTGGGATGAAGAGCTTTCTTCCTGGGCTTGGTTTAAGATCCTGGATTCCTGCAAACACAGATCCCTTTCAGGAGCTGAGGTGTTGGAATCAAGAGCTTTCCTCCTGGGCTTGGTTTAAGATCCTGGATTCCTGCAAACCCAGGGCTCTTCCAGGAGCTGAGGTGCTGGGATGAAGAGCTTTCTTCCTGGGCTTGGTTTAAGATCCTGGATTCCTGCAAACACAGATCCCTTTCAGGAGCTGAGGTGTTGGAATCAAGAGCTTTCCTCCTGGGCTTGGTTTAAGATCCTGGATTCCTGCAAACCCAGGGCTCTTCCAGGAGCTGAGGTGCTGGGATCAAGAGCTTTTTTCCCAGGCTTGGTTTCAGATCCTGGGCTCATGCAAACCCAGGGCTCTTCCAGGAGCTGAGGTGCATCCCTGTCTAGGGCTGTGCCCACCCATCACAGAGATTTAGTCCCTGCCTGCTGATCAACAAATGCCTTGGCCTTCATTAAGGCAATCAAATTTATGTCTCCCCAAGCAGTGGAAACTTAAATGTTTTTCCATCCTGGCTTCTGGCTCTGAGCTGTGGCATTACTTATCCTGAGCCACTGTGTTTCTCTTGGCTAAATTAATCAATTGAGCTTTCAGGGCAGGTCCCTTTCTTTGCTGGAGGAAGAAACTGCATCACATTAGCAACCAGTCAGCTTCAAACCTTTCACTTTGGACTGTGCTCAAAGAGAGTTTAGCCAGAGAGAAAACAGGAATCGATACACCAGGCCAGCACAGTCTGGATTTCAGGTCAGCACGTGGAGAGAGAAATGGCATTTGTGAGGCTGATGGTCAGTGAGCTGCTGTTTCTGGGTAAAGGGCAGACTTTCACCTCAGACCTCTCTGCATCAATCCACCCAAGGACATCAGGACAGCAGTTTGCACCAGGGCTTTGGGCTTTCACCCTAATTGTTGTAAGTTTTGGTGAGAGATACATCCAGACCTACAACTTCAGACTTCTTAACTGTGAGCTCCTCCAAGGATAAATTTTATTTGTATTGTTTTCACAGTCTAATAAAGACTGGAAAAGAAATAGTTAAAATGTGACTGGCAAATGCTAACAGAATGCTGAATATCAAGTGACTGGGAAAAACAGTTCCAAAAGACAGTGATAACATAAATGAGATTGAATGAAAAGACATGTTCCCAAAACAATCTTTCCTAGGGGCTGGATAAAAAGCAACATTTCTGGTAAGTGACAAGTTTTCTTTTAATTTCAGTCTAAGCTGGGAATTCATAACCATTTTTCAGCTGTGGTCTTGGTACCACAAATACACTTTCTGGCATGCAGGTAAAGCTCTTGCTTTACATTGGGCAAACTTTTTTTACACCAGAAAGTCTGCAGCTATCTCCAGCCCACAGCCTGAAGTATTCTCAGTTTCCAGGAGGTGTGATAATGATGAATTTCAGTGAGATGAAAATTGCTCCAATTTAAGGATAGCTCAACCATTTCATATTTGATATAAAAATATACTAATTTTTTTTTTCTAAAAAGTTTAAAGATTTGGGCTTTGTACATGCAGTGCACGAATAGAAAATCCCTACCAACAACATTGACTGAACTGAAAATCCTTCAGGATAAATTCTCTGAAAATTAAAACAGACATCAAGCTACACATCTACATGAAAGGCTTTATAAATACAGTGCACTCAGAAGCCAAGTTTCCAAAGCCTCAGTAAAAGCATCCAATGTCCAAGTCTACCATAACACCCCTATACATGAAAAAGACAATATTTACTCTGTCTTATGGTATTAAATTGGGGTTTTTATCAATGACTTAGAAACCAAGTGATAAGTCCAAGGCCTCTCATCAAAGGTATTTTAAATGAGAATTTCTGGATACCTCCTAAGACCAGATGAAAACCTCTTGGCTGATCTTCACATGAGAGATGGAACCATATTTACATTACTAATTCAGAAACCTACTTCTCTGCTCTTAGCTGGTGTCATCCTGCATTTGTCTTTCATCCTGACATGATCTTTTAGCAGCTTTACTATTTTAAACCTCAGATTGCTAAAATGACTTGTTTTGCTTCTTCCTTCCAAGTTTTGGCCATGGTAGACAATATTGTTGTTTTGCTGTTATTCCTGTCCTGTTGGGCCACGATTTTCTGATTTAGCCTTCCACCTTTTGACTCCACTTTTCTGACAGCAACCCCGTTTTGCCACCCATCTCCCTCCACTTCCAAGAGGCCTCTCCTGGGCATGGTTTCACACAGAAATTCCACACTCACATCCTTCATTTTCTGCTGCCTTCTCTCAGCATTTATAGGAATTTTCTTGGACCTTCTGACCAGCCTGCCATCCCCATGACATATTCAGGATACCTGTGGTATTTTGTGTTTCAGTGAAGACAGGTCCTTCTGTAGCTCCATCTTTCATGTTTGATCTAAACTTGTTCTCCAGATCTCTGTTCCTCCATCCTGCCTCCAATTCCACCCTTGTTTGGACATAATTTCCCTGCCAGCTGTGATGCCAGTGTCAGCAATCGTGGGCTATAAATCCTCTCATGGCTGCTGTAGTTCATGTTGCCTGTTCTCAGTGCATGCAGATGATGAAGTCATTAGTGTCCACCATATATTAATTAATGTTGATGTAAATTTTTCATCTCAAGTTTCTCTTCTATTGTGACAGCCAGAGGAATTATTATCAGAGTTGATTGGCTGATGGGCAGCAACAATCTGACTTTTAATATTTACTAATTTTACACAATTAAACAGCTCATACAAACAACCTATGTGATCTCATGTTCTGGCTGCACACATTTTCCCTTCTAGTTTTCCATGACTATAACACAGAACAGAAAGAGAAAAAACAATTTCATATACTCTCATAACCTGTGTAAAATAATTTCCTGTGCTTTGTCCAAGTAGAGGTTGTAAATTCATTAAGAAAGAGATGTCAGTAGGTATTTCACAGCGTTTAGCACAGTGAAGTATCAGTCTTATTTCAACAGCTGATTTATTTAATAATTTGTTCCAACTGTTCTAGAGAACCAATGGTAAGAGGCCAAGGTCTGTCTAATTAACTGGTGTAACTTTCTGAGCAGCTGAATGCACAGCACCTCTTGTATCATACATGCACACCCTCATGTGTACTGTGTGATGCTGAGCAAGTCATGCAAACACCTAAAAAAATGGGAATATTTTGATAGATATGTAAGAGAATTTAAGACAACATTAATTAATGCCCATAACCTTCTAAGTGACCTGAGATCAAGAAGCCCTTCAATCAAAGCAGGGACTTGTATCCAGCCTTGCACAGTCCACAGCACATATTTGTTGTTTATTTGGAACCAGCTCCTTACCTTCAAGTCCTGTTCCTCTAGTGGAACTGCTGGGGGTGGTGAGGGAAACAAGTCAAAGGAGGCATTATTGGATTATTCACTCTTCTAGGACAAACCCTGTTTGTATAACCAGAGATATGCCTTAAGTGGTCTTTAAAGAAAGTCAGATTTTGTTTAAAAAGGGGGAAGGAGGAGGCTTCATTAACTAGACTGACAGGCTTCACAGATTTCTCAAGTGTTTAAATTAAGGATTGTGAGTTCTTGAAACTTGACAAGGAAAGCAGGATTGTCACTGCTGGCTGTCTGAACCAGAGGTAAGTGCAGATTAAGCTTTTCCTATCTCTATTATAAACATATTGTTCCTGTTCTCAAAAGTTCAGTGAAATAGAAAAGAGACTATTGTTTTCTATTATTTGGAAAAAAACCCCCACCAAACTACATTTCTAAAGTGTCACACAAAATTCTAAAGTACTTAAAGTGCTCAGATGCTACTCATTATTATTCTAGTGGTAACTATTTGGCACTTGACACAAATTCCTTAAAGAAATAAATGAAATTGAAATCAATCATATCTGGACACCTAGAACCAAATTTTAAGAGCACTCATGATGAGCATGGAGTGCTCATACTTGAAAACACATTAAGCCATTTCTGTTGATTTTCCTAGAATTTTTTGTGTATTTGGGTTCAACCAAGATTGCATTTATGTTATACTTGTGTGGCAGGCTTTCTGAAAGACCAATTCTGGCACAATTCTTGCAGAATCTCTCTGCTTGTTCTTACAGATGTAACTGTGGCAGAACAGCATGAACTTAAAAAGTCTCATAAAAGGTCACATTGCTTGGATGGAATTTTTTCAGATGCACTTGGAAAAGCAGATTTTGTTGAATTAGCAAGTGTAGGCAACTCCTGAACAAAGCCTGGTCAAACCTTAACTTTGCCCTCAGAAGACCTGGAAAAAAGCTTCCTTTGACCACTCAGTCCTACTCAGGATTCATGGAAACAGATTAATTGGCACAGAATTATAAACTGATGAGGCAGTTGTTACAGAATTGGGATTTCAGGTCCCAACATGGCTGTCAGAGCACATAAAGGAGGTTCAAAGCAAGCACTGGATCTCTCTCAAATTTACACTGAAATGGTCTCCTTCCTTTATCACACCTAAGAAGCAGCATTGGTGATAGTACTGCAAAACAAGTACATTCTTTTGT
>NC_066315.1:0-556 GCF_022539315.1 Serinus canaria
GAGGGAGGGAAGTCCTTTCTTGACATGTGCCAATTAATCTGTGAAACTCATCCCGGCAGGACAGCGTGAAGACTGAAAGTGTAAGAAGATGTGGGGTGCAATGGAGAATGTGGCAGGAGCATCCAACACACGAGTGCACGAGTTTTGCTTTTTGCTTGGATTGAAACTCAGAAGTTGTAAGGAATTTGGGAATGAGATGGGACATTTGAGAAGAAGAGGAAGGAGGAGAAGAAGTTGTTGTTACAGTCCTGACAAAATCTTTTGTTCTAGCTAATAAAAGAAGTTAGTTAAAAAAAAAAGGCAAAAAATGTTTGTTTTTTTTTTTTTCCTGAATATTATATTCGTTGCTGGTGTATGGTGTGTTGTTTTATTTCTTGTTATTATTAACTGTCTGTCATTGTTTTTTTGGGTGAGGCTAACTCTATGGATGGGTTGTTTGTATTTGAGGTAGGATTAATTTCAGTAGGTTTCTTTAATAGACATCTGGTACATATTGTTGGGATTTTGGTTTTGTTTATTGGATGGACAAACAAAGAGATTTGGTAGGGCTAGCTCC